>NC_000087.7:10009270-10279270 GCF_000001635.26 Mus musculus | reverse complement strand
CTCAGGGCTGAAGAAATAAATATTGATCTGTGTATGTTATTCTGAGCTCTAGAGAATGACTTGTTAATTACATTATTTTTATTTCCTTGTTTCCCTTGTTTCTTTGTTTCTTTCTTCCTTTGTTTGCTTGGTTGGTTGGTTAATTTTATTTGAGTTTCTGTATGTTTAGATTTGGCTGTCAGGAAACTCACTGTGTAGACCAGACTATCCTTTATCTCACTAATTTCTGCCTTGATCTGCCCCTTGAGGACTATTACTAAAAATGTGGGTAACCACCACCTCCTATGAACATCTCCATTTGATTGTTTGTATTGTTATTTGTTTGTTTGTATTTCTGTTTTGTTTGTTTTTCGTTTGTTTTTCGCTTGTTTTCTTTTATTTCTTGTTGTTGTTGTTGTTGTTGTTGTTGTTGTTTTTGTTGTTGTTGACACAGGGTTCCTCTCTATAGCACTGGCTGCCCTGGAACTCACTTTATAGACCAAACTGGCCTCTAAATTAGAAATCTGTCTGTCTTTGCCTTCTGAGTTTTGGGATTAAATGCATGTAACACCATGGCTGACTTATTAACTTCTTATTTTAATAAAATTAATTTTAGAAGCCCAACCTGTATAGCATAGTCTACTTCACCTGCTCAGAAGTTCTCTTAGCAAAGAGTCTTGGTCCAGCATTCACTCCCAACCCATGACCATTGCCCAACAAGAACTCATATATATGACAGAGGCAACAGCATTGTGTCTGGTTTAAACAGGCAAGATCTTCAGTCCCAGGCAATGGGCAAGTATGATATTTGAAGAGAGAATGGAAGCCACAAGACAGTGTGATCTACGAAAACAGGTCTACAGCCAGGTAGAAGAGAATATCTCTGAAGAGTTTGAGCATGGCATCACTCAAGAAGAAGAGTAGGAGGAAGCCTTCTTCCCAGGCCCTGGGGAATATTGTTGGCTGCAGAATTTCTCACGGTTGGAAGGAAGGTAATGAGCCTGTCACCCATTGGAAGGCCATTATTCTAGGTCAACTGCCAACAAACCCTTCTCTTTATTTGGTGAAGTATGAAAGAATTGACAGTGTCTACGGACAGGAGCTCCACAGTGATGAGAGGATTTTAAATCTTAAGGTCTTGCCTCACAAAGTAGTTTTTCCTCAGGTGTGGGATGTCCACCTAGCCAGCGCCCTGGTTGGCAGAGAGGTACAACACAAATTTGAGGGGAAACATGGCTCTGAGGAAAACTGGAGTGGGATGGTGCTAGCCCAGGTGTCATTCTTACAGGACTGGTTTTACATTTCCTTCAAGAAGGATCCGGTCCTCTACATCGGTCAGCTCCTGGGTGACTACTAGGAAGGTAACCTCCACATCATTCCAGAGACCCCTCTGGCTGAGGCGAGATCAGATGTGACAGTGACATCTTAATAGGTACCTGGGTGCAGACACCAGAGATGATGGTTCCAAAAAGTTCGGAAAGGTTGTGTAAAAATTTCTAGCCAATCCTACTGTGTACTTTATCAAGTTTCATGGTGACCTACATATCTACGTCTATACTCTGGTGTCAAATATCACTTAAATTGAAAAAATCATAAAGTACAGTAATGTAAACTTATAGGATTGAAAAAAAATGTTTCTTTTCCTATGTTGGCTATTTATGGGTCTTTGACAACCCCAGTATATTTGCCAATGAAATTTGTTTTGTTCTAAAAATTAATACGTGTGACATGACATGCTTTTAGTGAACACTTTGTTGGTAGAGATGGACTATGGTGGAAAAAACATCAAAGGCAGATGAAAGTTGCAAGTCAGGCTGTGCATACATCTAATATCACATACATCTAATATCACACAGGCTAAAATGGACAGGACTTAGCTTCTATGGTCTGCATAGTGAGCAAGGAATTGGAGATATGACTCAGAGGTTCAGGGATGGCAGCAAAGATGGATGTTTAGGAAATAGGGGAGAAAGACAGGACATAGATAGAATCTCTGGTATGAAGTCTGAGGGAGAAACAACAAGTTGGGGAAAGAGTGATAGATAAAAGGAATGTGGCCTTGTTACACAAAGTGCAATCTAGGAAACTGATCCAAAGAGACTCAGAAATCAAACAAAATCAAGTATCATTTGAATAATGAAACCTAATGAAACTTGTCTCTCATTTTAAGATTTATTATCTTTACTTATATGGGTGGGGTAGGGCATGTGCTTGTGAGTACAGGTGACCACAGAGACATGAGTTGTCAGATCCCATGGAGCTGATTGTTAACCATTGGATATGTATTCAAGAAAACAAATCCAGTTTTTTTGCAGTACAAAAGTGGTCTTGAAAACTTGGTCATCTCTCTATTCCCATTAAGATATCTTTTTAAGAAATCCTATATTAACATGCAGAAAAGAGACCAGGAAGAAGTTAAGAAAGATTAAATTGATGGTGACCTTTTAAAAAAATAAAGGACACACAGAGGAGTAGAGGACACTGAGGGACAAATGAATTCTATGATGCTGTTCTCAAAATGTGAAGCAGGAGACCCAGGAAGAATAGAAATTTTCCGCAAATACTTAAAATTGGGCATATCCACATTAGTTTCTTTGGTTTCTTAACAAATAGCCAGCCAATCAGGTCAAAGAGTAATTTAAAAGAGAAAATGAGTATACTGTGATTTAATATATGGTGGGTAATGGATCTTGAGTGCTTTCCCTGAGCACTCTTTGCCTGGGATGAATCCTGTGATCTTTTGGAGATCTCTGTTGAGTGCCCCAGAAGATCATCAAAATGCTCCCACTCTGGCCTGTTCCACTGTCTCTCCTCCAAACATCTGACTCCCAACATACCTATGTACCTTTTCAGCCGGTCTATTCCCTGGAAATTCTAGTCTTAAATTTATGTGTGACCTCATTCTCAGAAAACAGTGAAGGTATATTCAATGCATGTGAGCTGACCTATTTTCTATGCCAGTTCTCATGGGTTTCAAATTCTATGAGGTTGCACACTATGTTGGTCACTTCTCCTGAGTAGCCCCTGTGCTTCACGGGGGTCTTAGTGGATCCCATATGCACTCTGAGTGTTTTTCTGTTTGTTTGTTTGGTTTTTTTTTTGGTTGTTTTTTTTTTTTGGTAGTTTTTTTGTTTGTTTCGTTTTTTGTTTTTGTTTTTTGTTTTTTTTTGTTTTTGTTTTTGTTTTTGTTTTTGTTTTGTTTTTGTTTTTGTTTTTGTTTTTGTTTTTGTTTTTGTTTTTGTTTTGTTTTTGTTTTTGTTTTTGTTTTTGTTTTTGTTTTTGTTTTTGTTTTTGTTTTTGTTTTTGTTTTTGTTTTTGTTTTTGTTTTTGTTTTTGTTTTTGTTTTTGTTTTTGTTTTTGTTTTTGTTTTTGTTTTTGTTTTTGTTTTTGTTTTTGTTTTTGTTTTTGTTTTTGTTTTTGTTTTTGTTTTTGTTTTTGTTTTGTTTTTGTTTTTGTTTTTGTTTTTGTTTTTGTTTTTGGTTTTGGTTTTGGTTTTGGTTTTGGTTTTGGTTTTGGTTTTGGTTTTGGTTTTGTTTTTGTTTTTGTTTTTGTTTTTGTTTTTGTTTTTGTTTTTGTTTTTGTTTTTGTTTTTGTTTTTGTTTTTGTTTTTGTTTTTGTTTTTGTTTTTGTTTTTGTTTTTGTTTTTAGGCAGGCTTGTCATGGACTCAATCATTTGTGTTTATTCTCTAGAATAAGTTTGAATGCCAAATGACTAGAAAATACTCTCTACTGTTGATTAATTTTGATATCTGTGAGAGTTTCTGTGCTAGCTGGTTGTCTTAATTAGGGTTTCAATGCTGTGAAAAAACACTATGACTAATGCAACTTATTAGAAACATTTCATTAGGTCTTTTCAACATTTCATTGCAGTTTCAGAGGTTCAGTCCACTATCATCAAGGCAGTAAACATACAAGTGTCTGGGCATATGTGGTGGTGGAGAGGAAGCTTAGAGTTATGTATCTAGATCCAATTGCTTCCAGGAACAAAGTATCGCTTCTGCATGCAGAGATGGTGTCTTCCATATTGAGCAGAGCTTTAAAGCCTCACAATGATATGCTTCTTCCAAAAAGGCCACACCTATTCCTACAAGGAAACACCTCCTCATAGACCAACTACATTCAGAGTGCCAAAATGGTTTCATAGCAACTTGACAAGATCTAGAGTCTTCAAAGAGGAGGAGCCTCAGTTGAGAAAATGCCTCTTTAAGATCAAGTAGTTAGGAATTTTCTTAATTGGTGGGAGAGGACCCAGTTCATTGTGGGTGATGACATCCTCGTGGAGGTATTCTTTGGCTTTTTATGAAAGCAAGACTTAAGGAGCATGTCAATAAGCATCACCACTCCATGGCCTATGCATGAACTTCTGGCTCCAGGATCCTGTGTTGTTTCAGTTTCTTTCCCAACTTCTTTAATGATGAAGAGCAATGTGTAATATAAGCTGAATAAAACTTTTGCTATGGAATTAGCACTTTGGACATGGTATATCCTTACAACAATAGAAACCTTAAGTAAGACAATTTCTTAGACAAACAAAATATCTAATAGTACCACTGTACCTTATTTTATTAGGACACATAATGTGTAGATGTTTTCTTTTAATTTAAAGGTAAGATATTCTCATGTATCTATTGACATGAAATTGTTGTAGTTTGCTTCTTTCTCACACTGAAGAATACTACAATCAACAATAACTTGGGAATATAAGGGTTATTAGCTTACAGGTTACAGACTATTACCAAGGAAGGCAAAACAGGAACTTGAAGCACTACCAGGAAAGAGTGCTTATTGCCTTGGCCCTATATTAGTCATTGTTCTATTGCTGTGAAGAAACATCATGTTTAAGGCAACTATTAGGAAACAAAGCATTAACTGGTGCCTTGATTACATTTGCAGAAGTTTGGTCAAATATCAAGGCAGTGAACACAGCACTGGAAAAATAGAGAACTATTGATCCTTAGAGACAGATATTCTGCCATTACATTGGTTTCTTGAAAACACAAAGTCCACCTTTATTGACACAACCACTTGCTCCAATGAACCCACATCTTCTCTCATTCTTTCTAATCCTTAAATGCACTGTCAATCCCTGGTGAATAAATATCCATATATATGAATCTATAGAGGATATTCTTATTCAAACCACCAACTTACTTCTGTGTTGATCAAATATTTTATTTTAAATACAGAGTAAAAGCCTCCCTTTTATAAATGACTTCTGATGAGCTTACCTCACACATCGACCATCAAGGAAGAAAATGTCCCATAGACTTACCCAAAAACCAAGTGAATAGAGACAATTCTTCAATTGTTCTCTCTCCTAAGGTGACTCTAGATTGTCAAGTTGGAGATAAATAAAGTCCCAGCACATTAAAGTTTAATCTACTCCCACACAAACATTACTCATCACCATCTCCTCGTTCTGTCTCTGTATAGATCCACTTCCCTCCTTGGCAAAAGAGAAGGGTAAGTACCTTCACCAGCAAGGATACTCAATAATAGGTGACAAGTAGTGGATATGTCCTATAACCTCACAACACCTACATTCTAATGTATTTTACACTTTCTGGGAGATACCCCAATCTGTCCAACTTCCTGCCAACTCAGATTTGACCAGAAAAATTCTCATCAAGAAATCCAATGACTTTTAGTTGATTTCTTTCTCCTGAGGGAATGGAGTGTTACCCCTTCATGGATGTATTGGTGTCTGATTCATAAGTAATAAAACCCACTACTGTTAACAGCTAAATCACAGGAGTTATGACAAATAAAAACTCAAATAAGAAGCATCACATTTGGTTAAGCCTTTTCAGAAGTTTTATTGAAGTTTTATTTATATACTTGTGGCCACTATGTGAGGAAAAGCCTCCCGATTGGCATATCCTATAGCTTCTAAGGGTTAAATGAAGAAGGAGGATTATATTCATATTTTTCTCTTTTTTTCCATTTTTTTAACTAAGAAGACATTATACTTTTTAAGAGAAGAATGGCTCTTAAGAAAATGATGGTGATTCCAAAGGAAGATTACTTATTACTTATGGAATTTGATGATGAAGAAGATAACATAATATTTCACAGGAGTCTTTTTCTGAAAGTTATTGCATATTCGGTGTTGGGTATTAATTGTGTGTCCTGCAGTGCACTAGAATTTACCTAGTCACCTGAATTGGAAGAAGTCTTTTCTAAGAAATTTTATATAATTCATTTGAAATTTTACCTATATCTATATATTCCTACACCCGAATTTTAGCAACACATATAACTACTCTTGGCACTATAGTCAAAATATGTTGATAAAAAATAACTTGTTATGATTTTGCCAAGGGAAAATAACTGAATATTTTTCCAATAATATGTTTGCAAAACTGGAATTTATTTCAAGAACACTACAAATAATTTATTTCATTCTTTTTTATTATTTATTTTCTCTTTTCTTTTCTTTTCTTTTCTTTTACTTTCTTTTCTTTTCTTTTCTTTTCTTTTCTTTTCTTTTCTTTTCTTTTCTTTTCTTTTCTTTTCTTTTTTTTCTTTTCTTTTCTTTTTTTTTACATTTCAAATGTTATTCCCTTTTCTATTTTCCCCTCCAAAAATCCCAGTCCTCTCCCCTCTCTCCCTGCTCTCCAACACACCTACTCTCAATTCCTGGCCCAGGCATTCCCAAAACTTGGTCATAGGAATTTTACAAGAACAAGTGTCTCTCCTCCCATTGATGACTTACTAGTCCATCCTCTGCTACATATGCAGCTGTAGGCATAAGTCCCAACTTATGTTTACTTTGATTGGAGATTTAATCTCAGGGAATTCTGGGAGTACTTGTTAGTTGTTTTTCCTCATAGAATGCTCCTTGTGTACTTTCTCTAGCTCCATAATTGGGGACCCTGTGCTCAGTCCAATGGATTTCTGTGAGTATCCACTTCTGTACTTGTCAGGAAATGGCAGATCGTCTCAGGAGACAACTATATCAATTTCCTGTCCCTAAGCTCTTTTTTGGCTCTTCAATTGTATCTGGGTTTGGTGGTTGTTTATGGTATGGATCACAGAATGAAGCAGTGTCTGGATTCCTTCAGTCTCAGTTCCAAACTTTTTCTCTGTAACTTTTTCCATGGGTCTTTTGTTCCCAATTCTAAGAAGGAACGACATATCCACACTTTGGTCTTCCTTCTTGTTGAGTTTCATGGGTTTTGCAAATTTTACCTTATTTTTCTGAGCTTTAAGGATAAAGTGAGTGAGTATATATCATGTGAGTATATATCATGTGTATTCTTTTGTGATTGAGTTATCTCACTTAGGAACATATCATCCAGATCCATCCATTTGTCTAAGAATTTCATGAATTCATTGATTTTAATAGTGATGTAGTATTTAATTATATAAATGTACTATATTTTCTGTATTCATTCCTCTGAAGACAGGCATCAGGGCTATTTTCAGCTTCTTGCTATTATAAATGAGGATGCTATGAACATAGTGATGCATGTATCCTTATTACAAGTTGGAATATCTTCTGGGTATATGCCCAGGAGGACTATTGCTGGATCTTCAGCAGAACTATTACCACTTTTCTGAGGAACCCCCAAACTGCTTTCCAGAGTGGTAGTACCAACTTGCAATTCCACAAGCAATGGAAGAGTGTTCCTACTTCACCACATACCCACCAGCAACTGTTGTCATCTGAGTTTTATATCTTAGCCATTCTGACTCTGTGAGGTTATTTTTACTTTCTGTCCCCTGATGATTAAGGATTTTGAACATTTGTGAGGTACTTCTCAGCCATTCAGTGTTTCTTAATTTAGAATTCATTGTTTAGAACTGTCCCCAGTTTTTTAAATAGGGCTATCTGATTTTCTGGAATCCAGCTTCTTGAGTTCTTTGTATATACTGAGTATTAGTCCCTTATCTGATTTAGCATTGATAAAGATTTTTCCCCGTTTTGTTCTAATGATAGTGCCCCTTGCCTTACAGAAGTTTTGCAATTTTTGAGGTCCCATTTGTCTATTTTTAATATTATAACACAAGCCATTGCTGTTTTGTTCAGGAATATTCCCCATTTAACCTTGTCTTCGAGGCTCTTCCACACTTTCTCCTCTATAAGTTTCAGTGTCTCTGGTTTTATGTGCAGTTCCTTGATCCAATTAGACTTGAGCATTGTACAAGGAGATGAGAACAAATCAATTTGCTTTCTTCAATATGCTAACTGCCAGTTGAGCCAGCACCATTTATTGAAAATGCAAATTTCTTTCCACTGGTTGGTTTTATCTCCTTTGTAAAAGATCAAGTGACCACATGAGTTTGGGTTCATTTCTCTGTCTTCAGTTCTATTCCATTTATCTACCTGTCTAACACTATGCCTGTACCATGAAGTTTTTATCATAATTGCTCTGTAGTACAGCTTGACGTCAGGCATGGTGATTACACAAACATTCTTTTATTGTTGAGAATAGTTTTGGATATAGTAGGGTTTTTTTGTTTTTTTGTTATTTTTTTTTCAAGATGAATTTGTAAATTGCCTTTTCTAACTCAGTGAAGAATTGACTTGGAGATTTGATGGTGATTGCAATGAATCTTAGATTGCTTTTTGAAAGACAGCCATTTTTACTATATTAATCCTGCCAAATCTTTAGCATGGGACATTTTACCATCTTCAGAGATCTTCTTTGATTACTTTCTTGAAGAAACTTGAAGTTTTTATTATACATTTCTTGCACTTTCTCTGTTAGAGTCACACCAAGGAACTTTATATTATTTGTGACTACTATGAAGCATATTTTCCCTAATTTCTTTCTCATACTATTTGCCTTTTATGCAGAGAAATTCCACAGTTATGTTTAAATTAATTCTAAATTCAGCTCCTAAGCTGAAAGTGTGTATCAGGATTAGGTGTTCTCTGTTGAAATTTTTGGGGTCATAGATACATGCTATCATATCTTCTGGTAATAGAGAAATTTTGACTTCTTCCTTTCCAATTTGTATTCATCTGTTCTCCTTTTTTTTTTTGTATAATTGCTCTGGCTAGGATTTCAAGTACTCTATTGAAAAGGCAGGGAGAAAGTGGGCAGCCTTGTCCAGTCCCATATTTTAGTGTGATTCCGTCCTGTTTCTGACCATTTAGATTAAAGTTAAATCCTGGCCTTTCTTTTCTTTTCTTTTCTTTTCTTTTCTTTTCTTTTCTTTTCTTTTCTTTTCTTTTCTTTTCTTTCCTTTTCTTTTCTTTTTTTTATGTTTAGTAGTATGCCTTGAATTCCTGATCTTTCCTGGACTTATTATGAATCGGCATTGTATTTTTCCAACTATTTGCTCAGCATCTAATCAGATGATCATGTGGTTTTTGTAGTTGAGTTTTGTTGTTTGTTTTTTTTTTCTATAATGTACTTAATTGATGGATTTTCGATATTAAACTCTCCCTGCATCATAAGAAGGAGGCCAACTAGATCATAATGGATTATCCTTTTAATGTATTCTCAAACTCATTTTGAAAGGATTTTATTTAGTATTTTTGCATCGATATTCATAATGGAAATTGGTATAAAGAGTCCTTCCTTCATTAGGTCTTTGTATGGTTTGAGTATAGTTGTAATCTTGCTTCATAGAACATATTAAATAGTGTTCCTTCTCTTTTGAATTTGCATAATAGTTTGAGGAGTATTGGTATTAGGTCTCCATGAATATCTGATAGAATTCTGAAATAAACCCATCAGATCCTGGGCTTATTTTTGGTTGTGAGACTATTAACGATTGCTTCTAATTCTTTAGAGGTGTTACGACCCACACTACAGTCTTGCCAGCAAGAACGCCCACAGGACACTTGGATCCTTCTGCAGTAAAGCTTTAATACATCTCGAGAGATAGATGATCAGCTTCAGGACAGGAGACCCAAAGAGCAGAAAACCCCTCCCTTATATAGGCTGCGAAGTACGGTTAGAAGTATGGTTGGAGACGTGCACCACCAGAATTCGATGCCCACCATCAGCCTGATGACGCCATGAGAGAGGCAGGGCTCAGGTAATGGAAAGATACCCTGACGCCTGAGCGCACTCAACATGAGCAATGGTTACAATGGTGTTCTCAGCCCCATCTTGTAATGGCGACCATGAGGGCAGCTCCTCACAGTGGTAGAAGTAATTACAGGGTTTATCTGATCCTGATTTGAATTTGGTACCTGATATCTGTCTAGATAAGTGTCCATTTTATCCAGATTTTCCAGTTTTGTTGAGTACAGCCTTGTATAGTAGGATCTGATGATATTTCAAATTTACTATATTTCTGTTGTTAATTCTCCCTTTTCATTTCTGGTTTTGCTAAATTAGATACTGTTCTTGTGTTCTGTATTTAGTCTGTCTAATGGTTTATCTATCTTGTTGATTTTCTCAAAGAACAAGCTCCCAGTTTGTTTGATTATTTTTGTATTGTTCCTTTGTTTCCACTTGGATGATTTTAGCACTGAATTAGAATACTTCCTGACTTCAACTTCTTTTGGGTGAATTTGCTTCCTTTTGTTTTATAGTGTTATGGTGTGATGTCAACCTACTCCTATATCCTCTCTCCAGTTTCTTTTTAGAGGCATTCAGAGAGAGCTATGAGAGTCCATCTTAGGGCTAATTTCATTGTGTCCCATAACTTGCAGTATGTTGTAGCTACATTTTCATTAAACTCTAAAAAGTCTTTAATTTAGTTCTAGATTACTTCCTTGACTGTTTTGTCACTGACTAGATTTTTATACACATTCCACAAGTATGTGGGTTTTCAATTATTCATATTATTGTTGAAGATCAGCCTTAGTCTGTGGTGATCTGATAGGAAGCATGACATTATTTCAATAATTTTATATCTGTTGAGGCATGTTTTGTGACTGAGTGGATGGTCAATTTTGGAGAAGGCATCGTGAGGTGATGAGAAGAAGGGACATTCGTTTGTTTTAGGATAAAATGTTCTATAGATATGAACTAAATGTATTTGTTTCATAAATTCTGTGAGTTTCACCGTGTATCTTTTTAGTTTTAGTTTCCAGGATCTGTCCATTAATGAGGGAGGGGTGTTGAAGTCTTCCAATATTATTGTGTGTGGTACAATGTGTGTTTTTAGCTTACTAAAGTTTCTTTTATCAATGTGGATGTCATTGCATTTGGAGTATAAATGTTTAGATTTGAAAGTCCATTTTGGTAAATATTAACTTTAGTGAATATGAAGTTTCCCTCCTTGCTTTTTTAAATAAATTTGGGTTGAAAGTCAATTTTATTTGATATTAGAATGGCTGCTCCACCTTATTTCTTGGGATCATTTGCTTGGAAAGTTCTTTTCCAGGCTTTTAGTCTGAGGTAATGTCTTACTTTGTCCTTGGTGTTTGTTTCTGGTGTGCTGAATATTGCTTACACATACATTTTGTTATTCTATGCCTTTTTACTGGTGAACTGAGTTCACTGATATTAAGAGATACTAAGGAAAAGTTCTTGCTGATTCTTGTTATTTTTGTTATTAGAGTTGGAATTTTGTTCATGTAGCTATCTTATTTTAGGTTTCCTTCAAGTTTAATTTCTTGCTTTTTCTCGAGTGTAATTTCCCTCTTTATATTGAAATTGTCCCTTTCTTATCATTTGAAGTGCTGGATGCATTGGTTGATATTGTGTAAATATGGTTTTGTCCCAGTATACCTTGTTTTCTCAAGCTATGTTAAAAGAGTTTTGCTTTATATAGTAGTCTTGGCTGGCATTTCTGCTCTCTTACATTCTGTATGACATCTGTCCTAGATTTTCTGGCTTTCATAGTCTCAGGAGAGAAGTTATGTGTTATTCTGATAGCTCTTGCTTTATATATTACTTGACCATTTTCCCTTACTGCTTTTAATATTCTTTCTCTGTTCTGTGCATTTGGTGTTTTGACTATTATATGATGGCAGGATTTTTTTTTTCTGGTCCAAATCATTTGGCGTTCTATAGGCTTCTTTTTTATTCATGAGCATATCTTTCTTTAATTTAGGGAAGTTTTTTTCTATAATATTGGTAAAGATATTCAATGGCCCTATAATTTGGAAACCTTACTTCTCATCTATACCTATACCGGATTTCATGTATGTAATTATGTCATTTCTAAAAAGCTGTTTCAAAAATTCACATGGGCAGTATTTCCTGAGAAATTCAAATCATTAATACTTTATTCCCTTTTACTAATATAGCATATTATGTTTCCATTTTCTGTTGTCCATACAGTACAGAGACCAGCATTTGACAAAGATGAGAATATATCACCTCAGGTAGAAACAGATGAAGATATGGTTTAATATTGTCATTTTTTTCCCATTTTGATAGAGTACTTCAAAAGTGGTGTTTGTGATCCCTTAACTGGAGAAGTAGATACAGGAAAAAGAACAATTCAGGGTCAAATGCTCTTATATGAGTAGATCAAGAACAGATTGTGGTCCTTTAGACCTTGTGATCACACAAAGATAGCAACTAGTACAATACAACCACCTGCATGAGATGTACCCAGATATACATACAAAGAAAAGGAGAACCATTATAAAAATAAGAGAGGGACCATTTAGGAAGAAGATGGATCTCAGCAAACGTAGTACAGTTATGAAGAAGTGCTGTGGGGTGTAAATGTATGAATTGTTTAAAGTAAGTATTACAAGTTTTTTTGGAATTCTACCATGCATTTTATATGGATATGACATTTTATTCAAACCAAATAGTATATATTTATTATAAATAATTGAAATAATTTTCTGTGTAAAGTTTTGTGTGTGGTAGAAAAAAATGTCCTACTGTGAGAGTCCAACTTAAAGTATATCTCCCAGTAAGGTAAAGCCCCTAGACATTCCCCAAGCTTGTTTTCCCTGATCTCTGAAAATAGAGCTAGGAAGAAGCTCTTTGTACTCTATAGCCAAAAAAAAAAAAAAGCTTTTTGTTTCTATACTTTACAACCAGAGATGCCTGCCTTCCTGTGCCAAGGACAAGGAGATAAAAATTCAGAAAGAACTCACTCCCCACTCCTGCCTTGTAAATTTCAACAAGAACAACAGGAAGAGAAGAACTCTCCTTCCAACATTTCCCAACTCCTCCCAACGCTCCTCCAACTCCTTCCAATTCCTCAGCTAGTTGTTAAAAGCCCCTTACTGTCACAGCTCAGTGTCAAACTCCCCTGCCCTGCTAGGCAGAGGGACTTTGTCCTCAGCTATCTAGTAATAAAGCCTCTTGCATTTTGCATCAGTTGTGGTTTTCTCTTGGGTCACAGGAGTGCTGGCTAGCTCATCCCGGGACTTGAGAGGAGGCCCAGATTCTGAGGTCTTACATTTGGGGGCTTCTCCTCCAGGATTTGTGGCCTGCCCCAATTCTCAGAGACCCTGCTTGGAGGTAGGATTCTATCTTTGCCTGTATCTTTGTCTCTATCTTTTTCTATAAATTTCCTCTATCTTTGTCTCTATCTTCGTGTGTCAGCTCTGTTTGAATTCACTATTCTCGGTTTGCATTTGTACATGCTCTTGAGAGCAATGAACTCCCTCTCCCAGATGGAAGAGAGTTACTGACAGACATGTGAGGAGAAACCGGCTGCCACCTTTGGGACATCCCAGGAGTTCTGAGGGAGTCCCAGAGATACCTGGAGATCTCCTATCAGGGTGCCAAGTGAGAGTGTGCTCACTCGGCTGTCTGTTTTTGTTACTGGGTGCCAAGTGAGTGTGTGCTCTCTAGACCATCTTATTGGGGCCTGGTCTTGGTTATTGTAATCTTTTTGTGTGTATATATTGGTTTTTCCCCTGTATGTAATTCTGATGATGGGACCAACTATTAGCATGCCCCTTGGACTGACCCTTGTGAACAGAACTGAAATTAAGACTAAGACTCACATTCTCTTGGTGGATGTCTGAAATAGATTTTAGAGAACTTTCTGCTCTACTGAATGGCCAGCTTTGATGTTAGTTGGCCATTAGAGGGCACCCTTGGTTTGGTTCTGTTTTCAGCTCTTAAAGTTGTTTTACAGAGGGGACCAGGGTCTCAGCCAGATTAAGTGCCCTACATTCTCATCTAGAAAAAAATAGCACAGGATCCCCCCTATCCTATCCTGTTTAAAGCCTAGGGTTCAAAAGAATAATCCAGGCTCCCCAGTTCTGGCCCACTGCCATCCAGAGGGAAAAGAAAGAGTTAAATCTGGCACCAGTTGAACTGCAGCCCTCGGTTTCTCCCAAGATCTATCCAGATTTAGAAGAACCTCCAAAATGGCACAGCACCCCACCCGCATATTCGCAACTGGTCCCCCCCAAGAACTCTCAACAGGGTGCCACTAGATATTTGGGGAGGGACCAGTTGCTAAAGCCCAAGACCAGGGAGCTTGAAGCCCAGAGGGACCAGACTCAACCATCGCACTGCCTTTATGTACTTATGACCCTCATCCAGCGGACCCCAGACAACTGCAGCACCTTCAGTAATGGCCTTTTTCCTCCTCTGATCTCAATAACTGGAAAGCAAATCACACCCTCCTTCGTGAAAACCCCTCTAGCCTTGCTAATCTAATGGAATCTCTCATATTCTCTCTTCAGCCTACTTGTGATGACTGTCATCAATTTTTACAGGTTCTTTCACCACAGAGGAGAAGGAGAGGATTCTGAGAGGAAAGAAAGAGCATGCTGGGAGCCAATTGACTACCAATAAAACTTCTGAAAGAAATACATGCAGGCTTCCCTCTGACATGTCCTGACAGGACTGACCATATGGAGCAATTGACAATTTTCTGCTGGGCTCTGATAATAGGACTGAAAGGGGCTGGCAGGTGTCCCACCAATTTGGCCAAGGTAAGAGAGATCGTAGAAGTGAAAAAGGAGCCCCCAGCAGTGTTTTTCGAGTACCTCTTAAATGTATAGAAGTGGTACACTACCTTTGACCCTCCTTCAGCGTGCCAGCAGGTGACAGGTGTCATGGCTTCTATAGGGCAGTCTTCTTCTGACATTAGGAAAGGGTTACAGCATCTAGAGTGTCTGAAAACATTATCTTTACAACATCTGTTTAAGGAGGCAGAGAAAGTGTACCATAAGAGAGAGACTGACAAGCCAGCACCAAGGCACATTGGTTTAGGGAAAATTTAATTGAGGTTGTCTTACAGATTCAGAGGGTCAGTACATTATTATCTTGGTAGGAAGCATGGCAGCATCCAGGAAGAGGAGGTGCTGGAGAAGAAACTAATTGGTCTATATCTTAGTCTGAAGGCAACAATGAGGAAGCTTGTGGCCACAGGTAGCAAGGAAGAGGATCGATTATCGTCACTGGGCAGAGATTGTGCACTACATAAAAGCAAGCCTACACAATGATACACTTCCTCAAACAAGCCCAAACCTTGTAATAGTGCCACATCCCATGGGCAAAAGATATTCTAATCAACACACTGCATCATAGGAAAATGGCAGAGAGACATAAAGAAAGATATTGCATGATTGCATTCCTCTGGTCACAAGTGCTATATACCTACACGCTTATATGCACACACACATACACACACACACACACACACACAAACACACACAAACACACACATACACACACAAACACACACACACACACACACACACACACACACACACACACACACACACGCACACGCACACACACACCTATCTGATATGCATAATAATAATGTGCAGTCTAGGGTCCTGCGAGATTGGATTGGACCAGGCACTGTGTTCCACTCACCAGAGGTCTTATGATCCCGTGGAGTATCCTGTGTGGGTCCTTGTGGGTGTCCGCAGAATCCCCCGGGCCAGGGACCATGGTGCTCCCTTGATCTACTTCTGTTGTCCAATTGCTCTGGCTAGGATTTCAAGTGCTATATTGAATAGATAGGAAGAAAGTGGGCAGCCTTGTCTAGTCCCTGATTTTAGTGGGATTGGTTTTAGTTTCTCTCCATTTAGTTTTATGTTTACTACTGGTTTGCTATATACTGCTTTTATTATGTTCAAGTATGGGCCTTGAATTCCTGGTCTTTCCATGACATTTATCATGAATGGGTGCTGGATTTCGTTAAATGATTTCTCAGCATTTAAGGAGATGATCATGCGGTTTTTCTTTTTGAGTTTGCTTATACAGTGGATTACGTTGATGTGTTTTCTTATATTAAACCATCCCTGCATCCCTGGGATGAAGCCTTTTTGATCATTATTGTTGATCTTTGTGATATATTCTTAGATTCAGTTTGCATGGACTTTATTGAATATTTTTGCATCAATATTCATAAGGGAAATTCGTCTGAAGTTCTCTATTTTGTTGGGACTTTATATGGTTTAGTTATCAGAGTAATTGTGGCTTCTATAGAATGAATTGAATAGAGTACCGTCTGTTTCTATTTTGTGAAATAGTTTGAGAACAGTTGGAATTAGTTCTTTTTTGAAGGTCTGATAGAACTCTGCACTAAACCCATAAGGGTGGTCCTGGGCATTATTTGGTCGGGAGACTATTAGTGACTGCTTCTATTTCTTTAGGTGATATGGGGCTGTTTAGATCTTTATTCTTATCTGGATTTAACTTTGGTACCAGATTTCTGTCTAGAAAATTGTCCATTTTGTCCAAGTTTTCCAGTTTTGTTTAGTATAGCCCTATGTAGTAGGATGTGATGATGCCTAGGATTTCCTCAGGTTCTGGTCTTATGTCTCCCTTTTCATTTATGATTTTGTTAATTAGGATACTATCCCTGTGCCCTCTAGTTCGTCTTGCTAAGGGTGTATCTATCTTGATACTATTTTCAAAGAACACACTCCTGGTATGGTTGATAATTTGAATAGTTCTTTTTGTGCCCACTTGGTTGATTCCAGCCCTGAGTTTGATTATTTTCTGCTATCTACTCCCTATTGTAAATTTGCCTCCTTTTTTTCTAGAGCTTTTAGGTGTGCTGTCAAGCTCTTAGTGTGTGCTCTCTCTGGTTTTTTTTTGGTGGCACTCAGAGCTGTTGGTTTTCTTTGTGGGACTACATTCATTGTGTCCCATAAGTTTGGGTATATTGTCCCTTCATTTTCATTAAACTCTAAAAAGTGTTTAATTTCTTCTTTATTTCTTCCTTGACCAAGTTATCATTGAGTAGAGTGTTGTTCAGCTTTCACATGAATGTTGGCTTCCTATTATTTATGTTGTTATTGTATATCAGCCTTCCTCCATGGTGAAGTGATAGGGTGTATGGGATACTTTCAATATTTTTGTTGAGTCCTGTTTTGTGACTGATTATATGGTCTATTGTGGAGAAGGTATCATGTGGTGCTGAGAAGAAGTTATATCCTTTTGTTTTAGGGTAAAATGTTCTGTAGATATCTATTAAATCCATTTGTTTCATAAATTATGTTATCTTCACTGTGTCTCGGTTTAGTTTCTATTTCCCGGATCTTTCTATAGATAAGAGTGGGTTGTTGAATTCTCCCACTATTATGGTGTGCAGTGCAATGAGTGATTTGAGCTTTACTAAAGTTTCTTTAAGGAATGTGGATGCCATTGCATTTGTAGCATAGATAGTCAGAATTGAGGGTTCATCTTGGAAGATTTTACCTTTCATGAGCATTAACTATTGCTTCTTGTCTTTTTTGATAACTTTGGGTTGGAAATTGATTTTATTCTATATTAGAATGGCTACTCCCGCTTATTTCTTCACACCATTTGCTAGGAAAATTGTTTTCCAGCCATTTACTCTGAGGTAGTATCTGGATTTGTCCCTGAGGTGGGTTTCTTTTATGCAGCAAAATGTTGTGTATTGTTTATATAGCCAGTCTGTTAGTCTATTTGTTTTTATTGGTGAATTGATTCCAATTAAGGCAACATCAGACCAACTTCTCTTATGTATATCAATGCAAAAATACTCAATAAAATTCTTCCCAAACTAAAAGGGCTATTAGGTCCTTTTCTGATAGTCAAAACTGCAATGAGAACTGCCAGTTTTCCTAGTGTCACTGGCTAATTGCTCTTAGATAGTAACTAGGCTTTCTCCTACTCAGAGCACATTCCAAGAGGTTGTATAACAATTAACCAAAGGTCATCAGAAGGAAACTAATGATTTATTATAGGTTCTAGGGTAAAACATAAAATATTTATTGGGTTTACCTATACAAAACTTCAATAATATCATAGTTATGGTTTGATAACTTCAGTGAACCTGTTGATCTGAGACAGT
Source organism: Mus musculus (assembly GCF_000001635.26). Lineage (NCBI taxonomy): Eukaryota > Metazoa > Chordata > Mammalia > Rodentia > Muridae > Mus > Mus musculus. The sequence goes on along the minus strand of NC_000087.7, from coordinate 10,261,168 downwards.
TGATGAACTTTGTAACATGTGGTCATGTATTCTGAAATATGTATAAGTGCTGAGGACAAAGAGACGAGGAAAATCGATAGAAAAGTTTTTGTTTTTTTGTTTTTTTTTGCCTTTCTCCACTTAGACTATTATTTTTTTTTTCCTTTTACCCACTTAGAAGAATTTTTCCCTTTCCGCACTTAGGATCTTTCTGCTTTTCCCCTTATATAACTTTCATAAAAAATATTTTTATAACTTAGTAATAACTTCTATAATCCCTTCTCTAAATTCCTTCTCTTCCAGTGACATCTGGCTTGTTGGCTCAAAGTTAGAGCCCAGCAATTCCTGCTGAGCTAGAAAAAAGGCTGCATTGCTTAATCCTTCTCTGTTAGGCTACAGGTGTTAATCACCTAAGTCAGCCTACCCTCAGAATGACAAAGTACTTTATAGAAGTTACCATCAGCATTTCAGTACAATTTGAGAGCTAAAAAGCCCTGAGACACTTAGATTTTAAAGCCATTGCCAGGGTCCTACTCTGTGACTCCACTGCTATCCTGGCTCAGAGCAATCCTGGTCCTCAAACTCTACTATAGAGCAGTAGTGATTAAGAAAAAAAAAAAACAAAAAACAAACAAACAAAAAACAAAACAAAAAACAAACAAACAAACAAAAACAAAACAAACAAACAAAAACAAAACAAACAAACAAACAAACAAAACATGGTATTGATACAGAGACTGACAGATGGATCAGTGGACTAGAACTGAAGAACCAGAAAGAAAACCACACATTTATGGACACTTGATATTTGGAAAGCAGCAAATATCTTGGGCATATACCAAAAAGATGTCCCACCATGCCCCAAGGCACAAGTTTTTCTATGTTCATAACAGCCTTGTTTATTATAGCTAGAAGCTGGAAATAACCCAGATGTCCCACAACAGAAGAATGGATACAGAATATGTGGTTCATTTACACAATGAAATACTACTCAGCTATTAAAAAACAAAGACATCCTGAGTTTTTCAGGCAAATGGATGTAACTCGGAAATATCATTTTGAGTAAGGTAACTCAGAACCAAAAGGACATGCATGGTGTATACTCATTAATAAGTGGATATTAACCAAAAAAGTGCAGAACACCCTGTATTCATTCCGCAGAACTTAAAAAAGTTATCAAGCCACAAGTCCCAAGTGAGGACACCTCAATCCCACTTGGAAGGGAGAAGAAAGAAATCACAGGGTGGGTGGGGGTTGGGGGAGTGTCTCAAGTGGGGATGGGGACCAGGAGTACTAGAGAAGAACATGATCAGGTATTGGGTAGAGAAAAACAAAAAACAAAACAAAAAACAAAAACAAAAACAAAAACAAAAAACAAAAACAAACAACAACCACAACAACAACCACAACAACAACAACAACAACAACAAAACTGAAGCCCTGAGGTACAGCAGAAAGAATGAAAACAGGCAATCTATGGAGGTATGGCGTTGGGGACCTCCCAGAATTTACCAGAGCCCTGGGAGGTGAGAGACTCTCAGGACTCAAATGGAGGTATCTTAGATGAAATGCCCTACAGTGGGGAGTAGGAACTTGTAGATGGAGAGTAGGAACTTGTAGAATCCACATCCAGTAGAAAGATAAGGAAGACATGAAGTGAGTGATGGGGTTGCCATCCCATGTCAAAAGCTCTGACCAGAACTATTCCTGTCAAAAAGAACTTCAAGAACAAAAACAGAGAAGAGCCTGATGGAAATGAGGTCCAGTGAAAGGATCAAGGTGGGGCCCAGCTTGGGGAAAGGCCCCAAGACCTTACACTACTACTTAGGCTATATAGTGCTCACAAAATGGGGCCTATTATGACTGTAACCGAATGACCCAAAAAGCAACTGTAAGAGTCAGGTGCAGATATTTACACTCAACCAATGGACAGAAGCTGCTGATCCCTCTGGTTCAATGAGGGAAAAGCTGGAAGAAGCTGAGGAGGAGGGCAACCCTGTATGAGGACCAGCAGTCTCATTTAACCTGGATCTCCAAGACCTCTCTGACACTGAGCCACCATTCAGGCAGAATATACAAGCTGACATGATGCCCCAAACACACATACAGCAGAGGACAGCCAGATCTGGGTTTAGTCAGAGAAGATGCACCAAACCCTCAAGAGACTGGAGGCCACAGACAGTCTCTTGAGTAGGTCTGGTGAGGTAGGGGTTGAAGACAATTTTGTGGAAATTGTGGGCAGTGGTATGGGATGTGGAACAATCAGAGGGGGGACCTAGAGGGGTATAACACCTGGAGTATGAAGAAAAGATTAAATAAATCAAAAATAAATAAATAAATAAATAAATAAATAAATAAATAAATAAATAAATTCTTAATGAACACTGGCTTTTAAAGGTTTCTTTCTTTTGAGTACATTCTCTCTCTCTGTCTCTGTCTCTCTCTGTCTCTGTCTCTCTCTCTCTCTCTCTGTCTCTCTCTCTCTCTCTCTCTTTCTCTCTCCTTTCTCCTTTTCCTTCTCTTCCTATTTCTCACTTGCTACTTTGCTCCATTATATTTATCAACAGTCACCTATTATTCTAACTATGTTTAGAAGGGAATGAGTCTCTGCCTCTTTAAGGTATCTAAGGGAGGTTTTTTTTTTCCTACAAAATTAAAATGAGAGTATTGGCCTGGAAATTACCCAATGCTTGTTTTGTAGTGTGTAGCACTTTCCTGATACTTCCAGAGGAGTTCCAATTGGTTGATAATTTTGTGTCTGTGTATCAGAGGGAGAACAATAAATGGAGAAAGAGAGGATAAGGTGGGAGTACTCATTGTTTTTTAATTGCTGAGAAATAATCTATGCACTAGACACACCAGTGCTTTGATCATTTCCCAGATAAAACACCTGCTTTTAATTAACAACGATTACAAACAAATATAGTAAAAATATGTAAGTATATTTTTGTGAGAATATGTTTTCCATTGATTTAAGTATCAGAAATAATATTTTTCAGTCCTGTACTTAATTTGTGTAGCCCCTAGATATGAATCCCTTAAATATGTGTACTTGGCTTTTGAAATATATTGAGATAGCTATCCAGGCTCTATTCTATTCTATCAGAACAATGTATGTCAGTTATAAAAAGTATATAATATCCCTAACATAATTACTGAATAATATATAGATAAAGCAAGACATCAAACTTTAGCCCTTAGAGATGCCCAGACAAAGATAGCTGATGATAAATAGCTCTGAAAAGATAGTTAATAAAATTTATATTTGTCCACTTTGGTGAAGTAAAACCCCTCTGCACAGATATTTCTTTCATGATATAGAATAGAGGTCATAACAGTCACAGGAACAGATTTATATATTTTGTCAAAAAATTCTTTACATGATTACAAAAAAGGTCGAATATTCATGACATAGTCTTTAGTTGAATTGAACTTTTATAAAGAAAAATTTGACAAAAAATAATATTTACTCTATGGGTGCTTTCAAAAAATAGAATGGTTTTCATGGAACAAGTTAGTATTGGAAGGATTAGAAGTTCCAAGCTATCCTTGGTTACATACTAAGTTGGGACCAGCCTAGGCTATATGACATCCTGTCTGAAAATAGGAAATTACTGGAACCAGTAGTTTATCTTTATGAATCCTGTACTTTGGAGACTGAATCATGAGCAATATCAGAAGTACAAGGTCTATCAGTACCAGAAAGTATAAAAAGAATTTCCCCAAACAAAAATAATTTAAGAGTTATACTTAAGGGTGTGATTATGTTGCCAGGGAATAAAAGCACTTTGAGTTTAGAGTGGTCAGTAATGAGGAGTGAGTATTGCCCTTGCACAGGACTCACATTGGGTAGCTCACAGTCACCTTTACCTTGAGCTTCAGGAGGCCTCTGGCACCTATGGGCATGTGCATTTCCTTACATACATATGTACGTACCAACACATACACACACACACATACATACACACACACGCACACACACACACACACACACACACACACACACACATTTAAATAATAGGGAAAAGTACTTTGCTTTATCTATCAGTTTAAAGGAAGTTTGAGTTGAATGTACTTAAAAGAGGTGCCTCATAACCAAAGTATGAAATCTGCTAGTTTTCCACAAATTAGGTGACTTAGAGCCACTAGTCAAATTACACCCTATAAAATCAAATAACCCCATTAAAAAATGGGGCTCAGAACTGAACAATGATTTCTCACCCGAGGAATACCGAATGGCAGAGAAGCACCTGAAAAAATGTTTAATATCCTTAATCATCAGGGAAATGCAAATCAAAACAACCCTGAGATTCCACCTCACACAAGTCAGAATGGCTAAGATCAAAAATTCAGGTGACAGCAGATGCTGGCGCGGATGTGGAGAAAGAGGAACACTCCTCCGTTGTTGTTGGGATTGTAAGCTTGTACACCACTCTGGAAATCAGTCTGGCGATTCCTCCGAAAATTGGATATAGTACTACCAGAAGATCCAGCAATACCTCTTCTGGGCATATATCCAGAAGATGCCCAAACCAGTAAGAAGGACACACATTCCACTATGTTCATAGCAGCATTATTTATAATAGCCAGAAGCTGGAAAGAACCCAGATGCCCCACAACCGAGGAATGGATACAGGTAATCTGGTGCATTTATACAGTGGAATACTAGTCAGCTATTTAAGAGAATGAATTTATGAAATTCCTACCCAAATAGATGGACCTTGAGCGCATTTTCATGAGTGAGGTAACCCAATCACAAAGGAACTCTCACAATTTGTACTCACTGATAAACTTAGGATACCCAAGATATAAGATATAATTTGCTAAAAACATTAAATTCAAGAGAACGAAGACCAAAGTGTGGACACTTTGCCCCTTCTTAGAATAGGACACGAAACACCCATGGAAAGAGTTACAGAGACAAAATTTGGAAGTGTGAGGAAAGGATGGACCATCTAGTGATTGCCATATCCAGAGATCCATCCCATTATCAGCTTCCAAATGCTGACACCATTGCATACACTAGCAAGATTTTGCTGAAAGGACCCAGATATAGCTGTCTCTTGTGAGACTATACCAGGGCCTAGCAAACACAGAAGTGGATGCTCACAGTCAGCTATTGAATGGACCACAGGGCCCCCAATGGAGGAACTAGGGAAAGCACCCCAGGAACTAAGGGAACTGCAACCCTATAGGTGTAAGAACAATATGAACTAAGCAGTACTCCGGAGCTCCTGTCTCAAGCTGCATATGTATCAAAAGATGGTCTAGTCGGCCATCACTGCAAAGCGAGGCCCATTGGACATGTACATTTTATATGCCCCAGTACAGGGGAACGCCAGGGCCAAAAAGGGGGAGTAGGTTGGTAGGAAAGTGGGGTTGGGTGGGTATGGGGGACTTTGGTATAACATCGAAAATGTAAATGATCTAAATACCTAATAAAAAATAGAAAAAAAATAAATTACACCCTAGACAAGTGTAGCCATGAGATCCACTGGTAAACTGTGGATAGAGATCGATGGTAGAGATCGATGGATTATGTAAGGGGAGGCTTAAATAAAACTGAGAGAGTCGCAGTCTCATGTGATATAAGCTGGCTTTTGTTTGTGTGTTGGTATTATATAGTATTGTAATCCTTACTTGCTTTCGAGACATATTCCATATAGTTCAGACTGTCCTTTATCTCACTTAATAGCTCAATATGACTATGAACCACTGATCCTCCTGCTTTCATTTTCCAGAACAGCTAGGATTAAAGAGAGGTACCAGCATGCCCTACTTGATGCAGTTTTAGAGATCAAACCCAAGGCTTCATGAATGAGAATAAAGTACTCTACCAAATCTACTTCGGCAGCTGCAAACCTTCCTGTTAAGGATAAGTCCAAGACAACATTTCTTACCATTAACACATCATGCCTATGGCTGTAATCATTAAAGTCCTCTACTGTCTAAATCAATATCAACTTCATACAAGCCAGAGCCATTTGAGAATATTGAATTTCAATTGAGAAAATAACCCCACCAAACTTTTGCCTGGAAAAGGCTTTGTTGAATTTTATTAATTAATGTTTGCTATGGAAGGATATCCCAGTTGGCAGTATCAGCTCTGGACTGATGGTACTGGATGCTATAAAAAAAAAAAGTAGTATGATCAAAACATGGGGAATATGCCAGTATGCAATTTTCCTACATGTCCACTACTTCAGGTCTTACCTGCTCCAAATTCCAGTCTAGGGTTTCTGGTGTGACTTTCATGTATGATGAATTACAAACTGAACTATGAACCAAAACTTATTCTCTCCCAGTTGATGTTGTTCATGATGTCTTATCACCTAAGTACAATCCCTAACTAAGGCAAGTTAGTATGCCAATGTAGCTCATATGGAATACCAAGTAATGAATGTTCACGGTGGGCCAGATAGAGCATAGAAATAATGAACTTCACTGGTCATGATAATGCATACCTACTATCTATGTACGTGAAAGACAGGAGGATGAGTGTAAGTTCAATGCAATGCTGAGCTACATAGGGAGGTTCTGAGTCCAAAACAAAACAAAACAAAAACAAAAACAATATCAAAAACAAAGAAACACAAAACGGGAGGTTAATGAGATGCTAAACAAATAAAGCACTTGCTAAGCAACTGTGATGGCCTTCATTCCATTCTCAGAACATACATGAATGTAAAGAGGGAACTGCATTCAGCAAAGTGATGCTCTGACTTCCACATGTGCTCTAGATCACATATGCTACCACATATTAATAATAGTAGTAGTAGTAGTAGTAGTAGTAGTAATAATAATAATAATAATAATAATAATAATAATAATAATAAATGCGTTTTAAAAATGAAAAGAAAATTTATTCAGTCATATTATATTAGGCTTATAAAAAAACTAGCACTGAGGAAGAGAAAATGGAGTAGTATTGAAAGTTTGAGGCAAGCATGAACTGCATTAAGAAGGTTAGCACCTTATAACTTTCTGTAGATATCCTGGCCAAAACAAGGTACATGAAAGTTTATTTTACACACAAATTCAGACTATAGTCCATCACTGTTGGGGCTTCAGTGCAACAGGAAGTATCAGAAACTTGACACAAGTCAAGAGTACAGATCAAGGAATTGATGTGTGTATGGTTACTAGAGCTTAATTTGCTTTCTTTATTCTCATACTCTCCAGAATCCCCAACGTAAATAATGGTGCCACAACAAGGGAAGTTCTTCCCGTAGAAATTAAAAGTAATCAAGATGCAGGCCCACAACCATGCTCACAGACTAAGTAGTATAGACAATCCTTCATTCAGATTTCCCTCCCAGGCAATTCTATATTGTGTTAAGTATATAACATTAACCATCACAGCTTCATTCATTTTTAAACTGTCACATAGACACATCACATTATGTTTTAGACATAACCTATCAGCCCTTATTTCCAAAGTTCTCTGTGTGTTTAATAATGCAAAATACAGTTCAACTTTAAAAGTCCTCATAGTCTTTAAAAATTTCACCATATCAAAAAATGTATTGTGATATCTTGTAGAAAATTATGTTATTGCTATGCATAATAGAATAATGTAAAAGTTCTTATCACAAAATAAAAATAAATATCTAGGAATAGCAAGTGATGTCTATACAAAAAGCCAAAATCAAGCAGAGAAATGAAATCCTCCATTTCTGGGACTTTTCATGGAGAAATCAGCTTTGGTGTCCCAATTCCTCTACATATGCTATCTTCAGCAAACACATTTTCTCATCATTTAAACTGATTCCATTTCTCACCTCCAGATGTCCTTGTCCAGACATTAGATCATGTCCCATCATCCTGGCATTTCTAATACTCTGGAATCTTTACAGTAGCTTAAACTATACCTTCATAACTTCATGCAACAGCCTCTTGAGGCTTCTTTGCCAGGATTCAAACTCTGTCACACAGGTCTTGGCCTCAGCTGTTCTTAAAGACTCTCTTAGTATTGCATCTTTCATATATTACATTTAGAAAAATTAGACATTGCCACCAAATTTTATGACTGACCCAAGAGGTAACCTAGTTTCACTGGACCATAGCTGTAACATCATATCTAAATTAATGTATCTGAAAAGTTTGATCATGTTTCATCAACACTAGTATCAATGGCGATTGTAAAACATACAGAGTTCCCAAAGCTTTTTAATTATTCCCAATTCTAAGGTATGTTAATTTTAGTTTTAAACAAATTCAACATATATATTTTTAGTATGAACTTCATTGTACAAAGTTCCATTTCAAGTACTTGTGACTTTGTGATTAAAAATATGAACATAAGATGTTAAAAAAACATAAAATGTATGCACAATGAAATGTTTTGTCCAAAGACATCCAAATTCTCTCAATATGTCTCACATTTTCTAGCCTACATTCTCCATTTAATGTTGCCTTAACTCAAGGGGATTAATGATAAACACCTTCTTTCTGAAAATATTTTTTTTCCAAATTCAATAAAATAAAATAAAATAAAAGCCAAGTCAGTTTAAAAGAATTCATTTCTGTTTGCTGGAAAACTCAAGTTGATCGTGCTGTGCTTTAAACTATTTCAAGTATATGAGATGATCTCTACTTTATAAAGTTTGACTCACATCTTAAGTGTACCCTGAGAAGATAAGATGTGGTGGTAAATAATTTTATAATATTCAGTCAAGTTCTTACAAAACCAAAGTAACCAAAATATCTTTAGAAATCTCCAACCCTTGAAAAAACATATTATCTTGCAGATTTTATAGTACATACACCTGTACTGGCTAGTTTTATGTCAACTTGACACAGCTGGGGTTATCACAGAGAAAGGAGCTTCAGTTGAGGAAATACCTCCATGAGATCCAACTCTAAGGCATTTTCTCAATTAATGAACAAGGTGGGAAGGCCCTTTGTAGGTGGGACCATCTCTGGGCTGGTAGTCTTGTGTTCTATAAGAGAACAGGCTGAACAATCCAGGGGAAGCAAGACAGTAAAGAACATCCCTCCATGGCCGCTGCATCAGCTCCTGCATCCTGATCTGTTTGAGTTCCAGACCTGACCTCCTTGGTGATTTAAGCCAATAAATCCCTCCTTCCTCCCCAAGTTGCTTCGTGGTCATGATGTTCTGTCCAGGAATAAAAACTCTGACTAAGGCAACACCCTATCCTGTTACATATATTATGCTATTTTTGTCTAAGCCCAGTTTATAGAGATAATTATGTCTGACAGAAAATAAATCTCATTAATTTGAACAAAGAGTTTCAATAACAGAATTTACTGTAGTTTTGGAGGGATAATATGGTGAGTCAAAAAGTGAGATGAACTGCCTTGTTGCTGCTCTAAGTACTTAAGAGGTTTTTTTTTGCAATGATGATTTGTGGGAATTTAAAAAGGTATACATAACTGCATGTGTATTGTGTGTGTGAGAGAGAGAGTTATGATAAAGTAATTTGTATTATTATTATTATTAACAATTTTTCATACAATATATTTTGAGAATGTGTCCCATCCCTGAATACCTCCCAGATTTTTTCCAACCATCATACCCACCCAATTTAATGTTCTTTCTCTTTCTTTCTCTCTCTTTTTTTTCTCTCTCTAAATGAAAAAAGCAAAAAAGTGTGAATCAACAACAACAAAAAATCATGAAATCAAAAAGCCTCAGAAAATCACACACACACACACACACACACACACACACAACACACACGCATATACACAGAGAGAGAGAGAGAGAGAGAGAGAGAGAGGGAGAGAGAGAGAGAGAGAAAGCCAAAACAAACAACATCAAAGAAGTCCACAAAAATAATATGTGTTGCTCAACTATCTGTAGGTATTAGTCAACTCTGGAATGTGGGTTACATGCACAGCAGTATTCCATCAGAAAAAAAAATGTTCTTTCATATGCCTGAGGGTCTCAATTTAGAACAGAGTCTATGTCCATTTCCCCATCTAAGTGTTGGGATCTCATCTATCTTGAAATTGTGCAGGTTTCATTTGTGCTACCACAGTCTTGTGAATTCTTATGTTCAACACCATTTTGTCTGGAAGAGAATGAAGAGGAAACCATATTTTTATGAAACTTAATAAATAAGTTTTCTCCACTTAAGAATATGAACAAATTTTTTTAGTGTTATAACATCTGTCTTTTCTAAGAGACCATCTCTTTACAGATTTGTGTTCATTCAAACTATGAAATAACTAATATAATAATGTAAACATTATTCCAATATTGGTAAATATTTACAATTCAACTGATTTGGTAAATCAATTCAAAACTGACATTACCAATTTGAAAATTAAATAACTGTTTATTAAAATTACTAAAGTATAAAAATAAGTATGATTGCTATCAGAAAATATTGTCTTAATAAAATTAACATAAGTGAAGTAACAATTTTACTTAATATAGATTCTGTATCTCATATACATCAATACTATTTTAAGATATTATATTCTTTTTTTTTATGCATCTGGGATTAGATGTCATGCTGAATTTCAGTGCTTGAAATAATAATTAGAGATAGTAGATGACTGGAAGGAAACTGGATTTGATTTTTATACTGATTGTGTTTTTATAATACTAATATTTAAATCCATTGGTTACTACAATAAAGCTTTTTGAATAACTTTTTTTTTTCAAATTTTAAAATCTTATGCTATCTCTTACACTACATAGCAAGGCATTATTCAACAGATTCTTACTTTTTTAAATTGTTCTTTGTGAATGACAATGATGTGTAAGAATTAAAATCATCAATATGCTCACCAAATACCTACAATGTTTTTAATATGTTGAAGAAATTTTTATATTCTGCATGTGTTAGAAAAATATCTTAATGTTCATTAGACACAGCCCTTGAAGGAATTAGGGTAATTTTTTTCTTTGAGCTTAGAGATGGGTGAGTCCTTCAGTAACATTTAGAATTTCTTTTTACCATGAGTATTTTTGAATCTCGACTATACTGACCCAAGAAACAATCGAACAGCGTATGAGAAACCACCTGAGAAGAGAATGGGTAACAAGAAACACAAAGAATGGACAGCAAGACAAAACAAAAAACAAAAAAAAACAAAAACAAAAACAAAAACAAAACAAAAAAAAACAAAACAAAAAAAAACAAAAAAAAAAAACAAAAGTAAAAAACCTGATCAAGCTGACAAATTTTGTTTTTCCCAGGCAGGTTTTATACCCATAGAAACAGGAAATGGGGAGTGAAAATGATGCAAAATCACTTTGTTTGTGGTGGAATGCACCTGTTCCCCAAAGCAGGATATTGACTAGGTAAAAAAAGTTCAGCAGGAGGAACAGAACAGAGTGGGTTGCTAAGTACCTGTCCACAAGATCTATAGTTATTTATTCTTACCTGGGACTATTACTTTCCTACAGAGGCCTCAACTTTTTCCACAGAAATCTCAACTAAGATAGGACTTTTCCACTAAGGCCAAAACTTTGTAAGTAAGGACTTCTGGCTGAAAAGGCAGTTAACTTCACCCAGAGTCAGTCCCAACACTTGACTATAAATACTGCACCTGGAAATTAAAAATAATATTTATTTGCATGAGATGCAAGCATGAACATGTCCTGATTGGATTAACAACTTTTGGATTAGAATGGCTAAAAGATAAATATGAAAAGACAAATTAAAATTAAGTTAACTATTGGTTAAGTAAACCTAATTAATATGCTTTATTGGCAAAACCAGAAACTAATATAGAGAAAACATTCAAAGTTTCAACATTAAGGTCAAAAGATCTATGAAACAAAAAACTTTTTTAAAGTATGGATGTGAAATTTTTAATTTCTCATTTGTTTAGTGTTGCATGAGACTGTAGAAAAAATAGTGACAATGGGATAGAAGTCAACATAAGATTCAGAGTCACACAAAACATTAAAATGGACAGCATTTGCTAAATAAAAGTGTAATTTCAAAACTTAGTGAAATATTTATTAATAAAATACTATTTGAAAGCATGGGGCAATGAGCATTCTAAAGCCCACACTAAAATGTTAGCTTATCTTTGGAGTTATTAATTGTATGCCAAAATTGGCATGTCTTCCTTTGAGACATGGATGCTTTTGATGAAATCATATTCTCTCTAAAATTTTCATAACATCAACACTGCTGACAAGTATGAAGAAAGCAATGACTTGACTAGCTATTGATGTTTTAGAAAGTTTGTATTTTATATTAATTTATTTACATCCCAAATATTCCACCTCCTGATCCCACTTCCTAAAGTTCTTCAACCCATTCTTCTTCCCCATTTCCTCTGAGAGGGTGTTCCACAAGCCACCCACCCCATCTCACTTCAACATAACCCATACCAGCATCCCTGATTCATCAAGTCTCTCCGTGATTCAGTCTATCCTTTCCCACTGGGCTGGAAAAAGCAATACTCTGCTACATATGTGCCAGGAGCCATGGACTAGCCCAAGTATGCTCTTTGGCTGGTGGCTTAGTCTCTCAGATCTTCCTAGGAGTTTGGGTTAATTGACACTTTTGGTAATCCTATGGGGTTGTCATCTTCTTCAGTTCTTTCAAACTTTTCTCTAACTCTTCTGTACGCGTCCAATGATTAACTGTAATTATCTGCATCTGTCTCAGTCAGTAGTTGTTAGAGACACTAGGGGCCCTGTCTATTAACTGGAGGTGGTCTTTCCAGGTTCCATCTCCCCACTGTTGGGCAGTTCGGCTAAGATCACCACCGAGTTCCGGGAGCCTCTCACATCCCAGCTGTCTGGGACTTTCTAGAGTTTCTAAGAGCTCCCCACCACCAGATTACACGTCTGGTACCTGGATTAGACCCCCTGAAACTGGAATCATGGATGATTTCAACTTACAAAGAATGTTTAGAGAAACAAATGTTTTCTCTGGAAGAGTACTGGCTATCACTCCTAAACACTGAGCAATCTCTCCAATTGAAGAATAGTATTTCTTTAAGACAAGATGTCTTTTCTAGAAGTTCTTAAATTGGAAATTATAGATAAAATTCTTTTGTAACATGATGTTAAATGTCTGAGAATATGTTTTCGTCTTTACTTTAAATAATGGATTAATTTAAAATGTTAACTGTCACTAAACAACATTAATAACTATTTTTCATTCCATTTTTCATGCTGGTTATTGAAGACTAAATAAATAGTCTGATGTTATGCTGGGCATGGTTGTGCGCGCCTTTAATCCCAGCACATGGGAGGCAGAGGCAGGTGGATTTCTGAGTTCGAGGCCAGCCTGGTCTACAAAGTGAGTTCCAGGACAGCCAGGGCTATACAGAGAAACTCTGTCTCACAAAACCAAAATAAATAAATAAATGAATAAATAAATAAATAAATAAATAAATAAATAAATAAATAAATAAATAAATAAATATCTCCCATGCTCATGGATCAGCAGGATCAATATAGTAAAAATGGATATCTTGACAAAAGCAATCTACAGATTCAATGCAATCCCCATCAAAATTCCAACTCAATTCTTCAATGAATTAGAAAGAGCAATCAGCAGATTCATCTGGAATAACAAAAAACCTAGGATAGCAAAAACTCTTCTCAAGGATAAAAGAACATCTAGTGGAATCACCATGCCCAAACTAAAGTTGTACTACAGAGCAATTGTGATAAAAACTGCATGGTACTGGTATAGTGACAGACAAGTAGACCAATGGAATAGAATTGAAGACCAAGAAATGAACCCACACAACTATGGTCACTTGATCTTCAACAAGGGAGCTAAAACCATCCAGTGGAAAAAAGACAGCGTTTTCAACAAATGGTGCTGGCACAACTGGTTGTTATCATGTAGAAGAATGTGAATCGACCCATTCCTCTCTCCTTGTACTAAGGTCAAAATTAAGTGGATCAAGGTACTCCACATAAAACCAGAGACACTGACACTTATAGAAGAGAAAGTAGGGAAAAGTCTTGAAGATATGGGTACAGGGAAAATAATTCCTGAATAGAACAGCAATGGCTTGTGCTTTAAGTTCGAGGATTTATAAATGGGACCTCATGAAACTGCAAAGCTTCTGCAAGGCAAAAAACACCTTCAATAAGACAAAAAAGACCACCAACAGATTGGGAAATAATCTTTACCTATCTTAAATCAGATAGCGGACTAATATCCAATATATATAAATAACTCAAGTGGGTGGACTCCAGAAAATCAAATAGCCCCTTTAAAGATGGGGCTCAGAGCTGAAAAATAGAATTCTCACCTGAGGAATACCGAAAGGCAGAGAAACACCTGAAAAAATGTTCAACATCTTTAATCATCACAGAAATGCAAATCAAATCAACCCTGAGATTCCATTTCACACCAGTCAGAATGGCTAAGATGAAAAATTCAGGTGACAGCAGATGCTGGTGAGGATGTGGAGAAAGAGGAACACTCGTCCATTGTTGGTAGGATTGCAAGCTTGTACAACCACTCTGGAAATCAGTCTGGCGGTTCCTCCGAAAATTGGACATAGTACTACCAGATGATCCCGCAATACCTCTTCTGGGCATATATCCAGAAGATGTTCCAAGCGGTAAGAAGGACACATTCTCCACTATGTTCATAGCAGCCTTATTTATAATACCCAGAGGCTGGAAAGAACCCAGATGTCCCTCAACAGAGGAATGGATACAAAAAAATTGGTACATTTACACAATGGAGTACTACTCAGCTATTAAAAAGAATGAATTCACAAAATTCCTAGGCAAATGGTTGGACCTGGAGGGCATCATCCTGGGTGAGGTAACCCAATCACAAAAGAACTCAAATGAAATGAACTCACTGATAAGTCGATATTAACCCAGAAACTTAGTATATCGAGATATAAGGTACAATATGTAAAACATATGAAACTGAAGAAGAACGAAGACCAAAATGTGGACACTTTGCTCATTCTTAGAATTGGAAACAATCACCCATGTAAGGAGTTACAGAGACAAAGTTTGGAGCTGAGACAAAAGGATGGTCCATCTAGAGACTGCCATATCCAGCGATCCATCCCATAATTAACCTCCAAGCAATGACACCATTGCATACACTAGCAAGCCTTTGTTGCAAGGACGGTGATATAGCTGTCCCTTGTGAGACTAGGCCAGGGCCTAGCAAACACAGAAGTGGATGCTCACAGTCAACTATTGGATGAATCACAGGGCCCCCAATGGAGGAGCTAAGGAAAGTATCCAAGGAGCTAAAGAGATCTGCAACCCTATCGGAGGAACAACATTATGAACTAACCAGTACCCCAGAGCTCTTGACTCTAGCTGCATATGTATCAAAAGATGACCTAGTTGGCCATCACTGGAAAGAGAAGCCCTTTGGTCAGGCAAACATTATATGTCCCAGCACAGGGGAATGCCAGGGCCCAAAAAATGTGAATGGGTGGGTAGCGGAGTGGGGGGGGACTTTTGGGATAGCATTGGAAATGTAATTGAAGAAAATGCGTAATAAACAAATATTAAATTGAGAAATACTCAAAATAATTCAGCAAAAATCAGGAACAAGAAAAGGATTTTCAGTCTCTGCAAATCTATTTAATACAGTACTTGATATTCTAGTTAGAGGAATAAGACAACTGAAGAGGATCAAGGAGATACAAATTAGAAAGGAAGAAATCAAAGTATCACTATTCATAAGATAGCATAGATTAATAATTCCAACAGTGCTACCAGATGATAATTACCTTGAGCACAGATGATAAACACATGGAGCAATGTGTCTAGATTCAAGATTAATTAAATGATTATAAATAGATAGATAGATAGATAGATAGATAGATAGATAGATAGATAGATAGATAGATAGATAGATAGATAGATAGATAGATAAATAAGAAGAAGAAGGTGCTGGAAGAGTGTGACCAAGTTTGGGAGTTCTCTGGTTCCAGGGCAACAAAAGTAACATAAAGAAGTTAGTAGGTAATAACCAGGATTGTCAGTGGGAGGTTGATTAACCACATAGAGGCTAGAAAGTGGCCCAACTGTTACACTGTTTAAAGCATAACAAAATATAAAATATAAAATATAAAATTTCTGTGAGTTATTTTCATAAGGGAGTTCAAATCATTGGGGCAGGAAACATAAACATGTCACTATGATTTATACATAAAAATATTGTTACACTGAATATAATAAAAAAATAAGTTCCAGAAAACTATTGAATTTTGTACTTATTATACTTAATATTATCATATACATATACAATGAGTTAATTGTCAATATTCTTTAAACTCATTATAAAATACCATAACTGTATCAAGTAATAGATGATATTTCAATAGTTGTAATCAGTTCATTATTATTTATACATATAAAACATGTATAAGACATATTTGTGACATACACCTTAATGAAAGAATGGTAATACAGATTTTACAAATATTACAGAACTCTGCCTATGTATTCTGGATGCTCTTAAATGCATATTGATACAAAAAAACAGCCAAGAATCACTGCCATTGAAAAATTAAAGTTGTAGTACAATTTACCCTATTGATCCATGAAACTCATTGTAATATTGAAGACATATTTCATAAAGTACAAAATAGGTGAATTAGAGTGTTTTAATTACATTTCTGTTGTCACAATAAGACACTGTGGCAAAAACAGCTTACAAATAAAGAGTTTATTAGGGGTTTATTCTTGGTTTCAGCGGCTTGGAATCCATGGTCATCATAATGGAAAGCATAGCAGCAAGTAGACCCACATGGTATTGGGATAACAATTTGAAGGCAGACAGAGTAATCTAACCAGGAATAGTAAAAGCTTTTAAATCTCAAATCCCACCCACAGTGACACAACTTCTTCAACAAGGACATATCACCTAATTATTCCTAAAAATATACACTAACATGGGATCAAGTACTCGAATATTTGAGCCAAATGAGATCATTCCCATCCAAAGAAACCCCCAAAGCATACTTATTTTGTTTTTCAGATCATCTGTTAATGTGTTTCTTTATTGTCTGTTGTGGTGTTTACTTTTAATTGTTATCTTGACACAAATTAGAATCACTTGATAAAGCAATCAAAATTGTGTGGATAAGACTGACATATGGGCCACGCATGGTGGCGCACACACTTAATCCCATAACTTGGAAGGCAGAGGCAGGCAGATTTCTGAGTTCGAGGCCAGCCTGGTCTACAAAAGGCGGTCCAGGACAGCCAGGAATATAGAGAGAAAACCTGGCTCAAACAAACAAACAAACAAACAAACAAAAAAACGAAAACAAAAACAAACAAAAAAGACTGACATATGTTTGTGAGGAACTTTCTTGATTATTTGTTGATGCAGGAAAACCCACCCTGAATATAGTTGACACAGTTTTTTATTTGGGCTGTGGACACTTCTGTGAATGTAAAAAGTAGCTAAGTCACAAGAACAAACAAGGATATACTCATTTCTCAATCTTTCTGAATGCATACATGTGACCATCTGCCTATGCAACTTTCATTAGATAAAAAGTGACAAATTGTAACTTCTAATTACAAGACAAATTAAGCCTTTCTCCCTAAGATGGTTTGTTTAGAGTATTTTATTGTAGTAATAGAAAAAAGAATGGAAGACTCATAAAGTAACAAGACATATTTATAAGTTCTCATCATGGACTTTTCAAGTTCTGTGACATTTTTTACACACAATAATTTCTACACACCCTTTGATTAACATGGATGTTTGCTGAAATTATAAACAAAAGTCTAGACCAACTTCAGGCAACCCAGGGAACATTCCACTCTTGGCTCTAGGCTGATGTCTCACCATTCTCACTGACAGTTTACCTGGTAAATAGATAGTTGAGAAAAAGACATTCTTCTAAGGCCCAAATAGCCTAGTTAATCAGTATATGAGAAGAAGGGCTGACATCACTCAGCACAAAAGCTAAAGAGAGTCTCTTGTTTTGTGGAGAACTGAGAGAACAGCAGGGACAGGGGCCTTAATGATAGTGAGTCCAGACCTGGAGGCTGGGTCTAACAGCATCCAAAGGAATACAGGCCAATTTCCTCCAGCTTCCTGGAGGAGCACTGTTTCTCTTCAAAATGTGACAGGGATGGCACCCACAAGGGGGAAGAATGCAGTGTGTTCTAGACTTATTTTGAGCCATCAGGGTAATGATCCTCCCACATTTCCCTTGCTATTACAAATGATCAACCTCAATAGGGGTCATGTAAGCTCTGCTGACACCAGAATCTCTAATTGCAAAACCCTTACAGGAAAGACCAGTTTTCCTCCACTCTAAGGATAAAAAGCAAGGATTGGGCTCATATGGCTAAGCATTTTCTGACTAGCTTTGAGAGAACAGCGTGGTCCAAGGCCCATATTTCAGATTTGGTGATTACTGACAGTTTAAAAAGTAAGTACCTGTAACGTTTGCTCTGTGGTACTGAAAAATATTGTCCCCAAATGTATGAACACAAAACGGTGAGCATGTAGCCTAAGGAGCAACATTTCCCTTATTTAACACCAGGCACTTGGCATTCATTCTATACACAGAAATACCCCCCGAGTCTCCAGACCACCCTCCTCAACTGTACATTACAAGCATTACAAGTTTTTGTTATAGCCCATAAGATACAAATCTTCAAGAAAACACAATCAGACACAAGGCAGAAACAAGAACTCATGTATTGATCAAATTGCATTATCAATAACAAAATGTCAGCAATGGGTTGACATTGCTTAGTGTCTGCATAAAATTGGTATAAATGGACCTAAAAGTTCTGTAACAGTTCATGAGTACAAGAAAAACAAGATTATAATTTCTTAGTAATAAAGAGAGAAACACTTTCTGTTAAAGTATTCAAAACCCTGTCTAAGGTAGATTTGTCACTCAATGGTAGTATTTGATTTGTAACTTCAAAAGCTGACCCGTCCAGCAGGTCCAGTTATTCGAGGGTCTCGACAGGACTTTCTCCTAAGAAATAAATGGGGTGTAGAGAGAGATGAGGATATTGTGCGAACAAAGATATGGAAATGTTCTGAATTACATCAGGACCCCAATGTATTAGCCATGACCAAGGTTTAAATGCACAAGCAAAAGGGGAAGTGCCTTTCAGCAGGAGAAATGGGGCAGAAGCAATGCACCTCAGCAGGAGGGATGGGACAGCAGGGTGGGGGGGAGAGGAAGTACTTCTCAGCAGGAAGGAAGGGGCAGCGGAAATTTTTCTTTTGGCAACTACTGGTGGAAGCAGGAACTTGGCGTTATCAGGGTACATCTTTAGGTCAGGACATCCAGCACTGACTTAGGGTTGGAACAATCTGTAGTTGTTCTCAGAGCAGTGAGTCTGTGGCCTGCTTTTGACCCTCTTTTCTTATGGGGGCGGGGGAGGTGGAGAGACCCAATTCAGAGATCAGGACAATAGCATTGCAGTAATAGCTCCCAACAAAAAGCATAGATGCACTCCCCACCACCAGAAAATTCAAAAAAAACAAAACAATACAAAACAAAACAAAAACAAACAAACAAACAAACAAACAAGCAAAAAAAGCAAAAGATACTCCAATGCACTGTATCTGCTTTGTTGTGAGTAAATCCACAAACATGAATGGATAGCAACACAGGAAGGAATTATGCACAGCAAGGCACACACACACACACACACACACACACACACACACACACACACACACACACACACACACAAAAGTAAAAAGAAACAGTCCAGTCAAGAAGCTATTGAAGAGAGTCCTTTAAAATTTATGATAAAGAAGATGAAGTGTATTTCTTCACAGTTGATGATTTCTGGTGGAGGGCAAGGAAGATTCATTTTTATAGCTTGTGTTTGATATTTTCTAGGTTCTTCTTTTTATACTCCAAAACACTAGATAGGACAGAAATAAAGGTAGAGAGAGGAATTAGAAAATCTCTGAATCTAATTTTTTTCCTAGTGCTTTTTCTTTAACTATGGATATGAAAAAACCACAAGCAACTTGCTTAACCAACCACCAAACACCAGACAAAATGTACTAGCTTTGACACTCAATCTTGTGCAAAGTAATGCAGCAGGAGTTTTTCACTAATGTATGTTGTATGTAAATATAGTATTCCACCAAACTTAGTAACTCTGTATTCCATACTTCCTGCATTCAGCTGTTCACTATTTTAATATTAGTCATACCTATTCCATGCTGTGCCATGTGTTTTGATGCAATTAGGTTTCATCTGGGGACCTCATATGAAATGCAAATATTGTGTGTAAATCTTCCTTAGTGTTACTTCATAAACATGTTTCATCTATGGAGTAACAGTATTAATGCTTTCTGTTTGAAGTACACTTTCAGTGTGCATAAGTAGATACTCCACTTTAGTATTTTATGATACACTAAATATAACATATAGTGTATACTTAGAAGATGAATCCAGTAAAGGATTTTTAAAATGTTGTGTGAGGGCTTTGTGATTTAAAAAAAAAAGTGTTCTCAATAGTATTGGCTGAGATTCTGCAGTCTTGTGTGTGCTCTTTTCTAATGAATCATAATTAACGTTTATGCTGAGACTCGGGGAGGCAGGCTTATCAGTAGAAAGAAAGCCATTATCTTGGAATCTCTCCTTTTATAAGTACTCCTATAAGTATATAAATGTCTGGGTGGCCAATTAGACAGAAACCATGTCTTGGTATACTTGTTGCAATCTGATAGCTTTGTCGTAACCAATCACCCCACCTCTCAGGACTTGAATTAATGTAACTTCCTAAAATGTCCAAGAATTACAAAGACACACACCAGGTACATGCACACCACAAATTCTGACTCATTCTCTGATTCTGAATCTTCCTATGACTGTCCTTGTGACTCTGCCTCTCCTTCTTTTTCTGCCTCTACATTCTCTACCTCAGCCTGTATCTGAACCTCTGCCTCTGCACCTTCCTATGCCTTTGATTGTCCCACTGCTACTTATTAGTGCTGAGATAACATACAGGTTAGTTTAGTTTTAGAATTGATCTACTGTGGAATTGGTTTTCTATGAACATTAAGTTGCCTCTCTACCTTGTACTAAAACCATTTGATTGAATTTGAATCTTCAGTATAATGAGAGATGTAACCCAAATTCATAGGGCAACAATGTCTAGGTAACTGTCTGGCATTGAACAGTCACTCCACTGTTCTGAACAAACTGTTTGTAACCAGTAGTTTAAGCACAGGCAGATAGCATAAGTGTAAGTATGCAAGCCTGTCTTGATTTCAATGTGATAAAGATCGGGGCCCAAAACTACAAAAGGAGGTAATGGTTTCTTTCTGTTTACAAGTCTCAGCTTGTAAATTGCATGACCTAGGAAAGTCAGGACAGAACTTGATTCAGAGCTGGTAAGTAGAGGCAGAAACTGAAGCAGAGACTATGGAAGAACTCTGGATTACTTTTCTCCAAGTCATAGGTATGCGAGGTCCTAGGGGATGCAAAACAGAAAAGAAAGAAAAAATAAGTACCAAACATATCACAATGGTTGACCTACATGCATACTTTAAAGTCTGCTCTTGATAATATTTGTGTTCATTTGGAAATCAAGTTCTGCATGACAATTGGTAAACAGCATACTTTTCATTATTTCTATTGGATGGACATTTTTACCTGAAGGAGTGTATTTGTTGGATGTGAACATTCCTGGACTACATGGAGGTCCTAAGTTAGCTTGTATAAGGTCCCCTGGAACAGGACTTACATGTGGCTGTGACACACAGGATGATCACTGGGAATTGAATCCCAGACCCTCTGCAAGAGCAGCCAATGATCTTATACTCTGAGTCATGTAAAGTTCTCCACATTTCTGGAGAGAGAAGGAAGGTGTAGGAAGAGAACATTACTCAAAATGTCCAAATTCATCTAAGAATAAATTAATGCTTGCAAGGGTCTGTCAAGATACACAAAGAAAACAAGAAAAAATTAGAAGGTGTGTAAAAATTGAAAAGAATGTTTGTTTCTGCTCTGTTGTGTGTTCTGACCAGGACTAAATGAACACACTAAATGAAGCTGCACTGAGAAGCATAAAGAAGGGAGGTACCACACTCTGACATGTACTAAGGTTGTTTCAACTGTATTTGTGTAATCCTTCAGGGGCTTCTTGTCAAAAATAAACCCCCTTTATCAAATCCCCAACAGTAAATTCTGTGTGTCTCAATTGGAGACTGGGCAGAAGATATGTGAGATGCACCAGGAATGATTAAACTTTATGTTCTCTTGCTCAGAAACCATTTTCAGGGATCCTATGAAATCCAAATGTCAGCTCCAGACTGCAGAGTATCAGGTTTTTCTTGGCCAATTCAAAATTAGAGCCAATATCTAAAAAGATGACTTATCTGTTACACAAAGTTGCTGCTACCAAATAGGAGGTGGCTATGATTCCCAACACCAACACTGTGGATCTCCCTCTCTCTCTCTCTCTCTCTCTCTCTCTCTCTCTCTCTCTCTCTCTCTCTCTCTCTCTCTCTCTCTGTCTGTCTCACTCTCTGTTTCTGTCTGATTGTGTCTGTGTGTGTTTCTGTGTGTGTCTGTCTGTTTCTGTGAGTCTGAATGTGATTGAGTGTGTGTGTTATTATAATGTAGCCCATTCTTAAAATAAGAAAGGCACTTTCACTTTGTGTTTTTTTTTTTTTCTTTCCATTTTGGCCAAATTGTATTGATTAGCACTGGCTGGCCTCAAATTGGCTATGTATGTATGGCTTTCTTAGAAGTCAAAAGAGATATGATTTCATAAGACCCATAGTCCTCTGGTTAAAAGCAGGAATCACTGTGATAGGCTTCCATTTTGTAATATTATAAGGTTTGAACTATATGAAGGTATGTAAGTAGTCTTCAAAATTAATTCCTAGGTGCCAGGGAATGGGGGCAAACACACATTTAATCCCAGGACTTATTATGCTGAGGCAGGAAAATCTCTAAATTCCTTGTCAGTCTCGTCTATAGAGCAAATTCCAGTTCAGCCAAAGATATTCCATGGAATGCAGCCTGGAAAAAAAAAACTTGAAATGAATAAACTTCATAGTTAAGTAATGAATAATTAAAAAAAAACGCTGTGAAAGACGAGTGAAATATGCAATTATCTAGACATATACCAAATCCATAAGATAAACCATCTAAACAGCACCTTAACACCTTAAGAAATAGAACCAATCATGATAATCTCCCACCAAAACAACCCTGGGACTAGATGGCTGTAGTGCAGAATTCTATCAGACCATCAAAGAAGAACTAATACCAATTCTCATGAAAGTGTTCCACAAATTAGAAACAGAAGTAACACTACCCAATTCATTCTATGAAGCCACAGTTACACTGCATATTCTCCTGTGGAGATGGAATGGTCACTGCCTAATGAGGAACTGGTCACTTCTTCCTTTCATACAGGACTTTGTTTGAGATTATTTTTTGCTTCTACCATGGTTAATATTACAAATAGATTTTAAATACAGTTTTAACATATATGAATTTTAGCTTTAGAAAATATCATGTATATTTAACAGGCTTTTAACAATCATAACTTATATTCACAACATAAAAGCAAAAGAAGTTACAACCTATTTAATTAATGAGAGAAAATTAGAGACTATTCTAACCAAATTGAACCAGGAGGAAAATAAGAACTGTACTGAAAAACTGATTTTTAGTAATAAAAATAACAAAAATAATGATAATAATAATAATAATAAAAATAATAATAATTAAATACATTAGAAATTAAAAAAATGAATACATATATTTTGCTAGTTTAAGTAAAAAATACTAATGAATAATAAGAAATATGTTCACCTGATTTCGAAATCCCAATCTTCTCATTCTATGAAAATTTTGGTTAGAATTTGAAAGATTAGCTTTGTGAATAGTTTTCCAGGAAATTGACAGATGCCCTTAGGTTATGTTGCTTTCAGTTGTTATGGATACAATGCCTCAATTACACTCCTTTCTGTGGCTTGCAATTCTAGGTCCTCAGTCTGCCACTGCCTCCACCTCCACCTCCATTTCCGCCTCTGCTCTACCTCTGCCTCCTCCTTCTTCCCCCTTTCCTTGTCCATATCCCTGTCCCTGTCCTAGTCCCTCTCCCTGTCCCTGTCTCTCTCCCTGTCCCTGTCCCTGTCCCTGTCCCTGTCCCTCTCCCTCTCCCTCTCCATCTCCCTCTCCCTCTAGCCTCCCCACTAGCACACAGATAACCCTCAGATTATTTCAGTTTTAGTACTGATCTACTCTAGAATTTTTTCCTTCATGTCTACTTCCTTCCTAGCTTGTTTAAAACTATTTAATTCAATTTGAATCTTCCACATAATAAGAAATTTATTCAAAATTCATAGGCCAACTATTGCTAAGTAAGTGTCTGGTGTTCATCAACCACTCCACTCTTCTAAAGGAAGTGTTTTGTAATCAGAATTTTAAGCACAGGCAGATATCTTTAGTGTTAGTGTAAAATTCTGTCTTGTGTTCAATGTGATAAAGATCAGGACCAAAACTGTTGGAAACCAGGCCTTACCTAACTTGAACTGTGTTTCACCTGGGAGGCAAACAGAGGCTGAAAAGAGAGGGGAACTATATAGGTGAGAGAAAAATGGAGCCAAGACAATTTTCTGATCTAGGCTCAAATATTTAATAAAAGTTTGCACTTATAAAGGGGGAAACCCATTCTCTGCCATGCCAAGTTTCTTGCTTTCCTGATACCAAGTTGTCAGCACAGCCTTTTAGCACTAAGTCACCAAATTCAGAGATTGCAGTTAACTACAGAAAATCTTGGAGAACCAATTTGGCCTCATGGCAGATGACAGGTAGTTTCACATCAAAGGAAACTAGCTGAGGAGCTGCACTGCAGGTGGCCCTGCCTCAATGGCATAAGGTCTGAACCTGCATAGGTTGGAGGAGGTTATACTCCCCCCCCGTTAATAATATTTTAAAAAGTGCTAAACTGAGGCATAAAATGTATTTATGCTCTATAGTCTTGCCTGGCAGTTATGGTGACTGGAGGCCACACCTCCCTTAGGAAATCTTAGATATTCCTGAAGCATCAAATTCCATTATGGCTGCTACGTGCAACTAGTTTGTGTTATATATCACACAAAACATGGCTCTGTGTTGTGTTATCAACAGTCATGGATTTTGGCATGTACCTCTGTCTTAGATTGGTATGGTTCTGAGATCTGGATGTCTGTCATTGAATGTCCAGCCCTCATTATCACACCTGATTCCCAATTCAGACCAAAGTCATAATATGTACTAGAATGAAGATCAATAACTGCCACCTTCACTGTTGGAGGCAAGGCTGTACATCTGCTACAGTAAGGCTGAAGGACTTGGATGACCTGCTTGAGAAACAAAGGTGGGACAGTGATAAGCAACAGTATGAAAGTTTCTTTGGAGAAGTCCAGGTACCCCATTCAGTTACAAATTAGCAATGATCAAGCTTAGTCTTAGAGATTCTGGTGTGGGGAGGTGGCTTTGAGAATTGCAGAAAGGCTGCAGCCTCTCTGGGAGTGGAGGCTGTCCTCCAAATTAAATTTGCTAGCTAATTAAGATTTTAGCTATCTTCCCTAATTCTTCTAATACTGGAATTATTAATAGACCGGTCCAATATTGAATTAGGATACCTGGTCACAGTGAAGTTAGAAGATGAATCACTATAACTCTATCTTGAGACTAATCTTTCTAAATCAGATTACATAGTCTCTACTGTTCTATATCCCATAATTCTTAAAAACCTTGAAGTAAAGCATCTTAGCTTGTCCAAACTGGGAAATGATAAACAAAGGTAGGTCAAAAACATATACCCAATTCAGCTTTCTTGTCACTACAGTCAGGGCACTAAGCAAACACACTTGTTAGTTTGTCACAAAAATTAGCCTTCATATATATGCAGCATTCTGTGAAGAGAAGCTATTCTTGTCCCTTTCCCTATAAAGTAGGTACTTAGGATCAAGCCATATACCAATAAGTAGATTTTTTTCATTTGACCTAGACATGATTATGTCTCCTATTTAAGATACTATCAGGCATTTTTAAGTTCTTTGACATCCAAATTTCAAAGTTCTTAAAGTGTGATTTAAATAATGTGCATGGGGATATAATTTATCTTGTCCTTTGTTTTTTTAAAAAGAAGAGTTTTTTAAAGTTCCACATTACCCTGTATTAGATAAATTAATAAATTGTTTACAAAACATTTCAAATGCTTTACTGTTATAGTCAGTATTAATATAACAAGGCCAGCGACTAATTACACTTTCAATTGTTTATCTTGAAGAGCGGATTTAACTAGAAAGCTTTAAAATGTATTAATAGTCCCCCTCTTCCTTTCTCTTTCTCACTTCCTCCATTTCCAGCAGCAGTCTTCTTGCCTCTGCAGGTATTTTACACATGAAGTATCCAAGCAAAATGACATGTACACAAACAACCATACCCACCATCAAAGTTTATAAAATAAAAGAAATGATGTGTAGACTATGATTCTAATTTTTCTGGGAAAGGTAGTATAGGAGAGAGGAATCACTGTGTGTGGACTCACAAAGACACAAAGAACCCCCCAAATAGATCCAATTTACCACTCCTTAGAAACACAAACACCACAGGCAGGAGGAGGGATTTTGAATGAGGAACTCTTTCCTTGTCTTTCCAAGTGCTTTGGTGGATGAGCACAACTACAGGAAAAGGGTCTCACAGCAGGTAAACTCCCACCACCACCCCACACAAAGGCAAAGTCACCTTGGTCGAACCAGGAGCAGATCACCTGCCTCTGCAGGTTGTTTCTGTTTAGCTGCATTTGGAGAAAGCATTTGGAGCAGTTGCTGCCTGCTCTTGAGAAGGGCTCTAAGGGTACAATGTATAGGTCTGTAGAATTGCAACAAGTTTGGACCCTAGAAAAGTAATGGGTTGCTGAAATGGTCCTGGACTGTGAATCTTAGGGTCTTGCTAGGGAATTTCTTAATCTACAGTAACATTTAGACATTGGAGCAAGCAGAGGTGTTTTGATCCTTATCTTAGGCACTCAAAGTTGTCCTGGAAGACAATCGTTGTGACTGTTTGTGAGGCTTTGCTGGAGGAGAGGGGATATTGACAGCCCTCTACACGATCTGCATGGCACACAACTAGAGCTTTCTTTCTTATGAAGCATAGAAGTGACTGAGGGCAAAACACCACAGGAGACAACTATATCAGCGTCCCTTAAGTAAAATCTTGCTAGTGTATGAAATAGTGTGCCTTGCAAATACTGAAGTGGGTGCTCACAGTCATCTATAGGATGGAATACAGGGCCCCCAATATAGGAGCTAAAGAAAGTACCCAAAAACTGAAGGGGTCTGCAACCCTATAGGTTGAACAACAATATGAACTAACCAGTACCCACAGAACTTGTTCCTCTAGCTGCATATGTAGCAGAAGATTACCTAGTCAGCTATAATTGGGAAGAGAGGCTCTTGGTCTAGCAAAATTTATATTCCACAGTTCAGGGGAATGCCAAGGCCAAGAAGTGGGAGTGAGTGGGTAGGTGAGCAGGGGGCAGGAGATATAGGGGACTTTTGGGATAGAATTTGAAAGGTAAAAGAAGAACATATGTAATAAAAAAATGTGGGGGAAAATAAAGAGACTAGGTCGTTTCTACAATTAGGAAAAGTCTCATTACTTTATCCCATTAAATGTGCACATTAAAAAAAAAAGTGGCTAGTGGCTTTGAACAGGATCCTTGCTGAGGACAGGATCTTATAAAGGGTTCCAGATAGACAACTCATTTACAGTTTTACAAGCTAGTACTTATAAACAATTGATCATTGGGAGCCTCAAGCTGAGACACCCGATCACTGGGCATAAGTGTTGAGATAATTTGAAGATATTTCCATTGTTTTGAATAATCTGTATGATATTGGATACATTTACTCTATGGAAGGAGTATGTGTGTGGAGTCCCTTGTGTCACTGAAGTAGGAGTTGTAAAACACCTGTGGCGATGATGCAAGTTCATATCTATGATGTGTTTGTGATGTCAGTATTTATAAAGGAGGAGGCATCTCTGAGATGCAATAACACATTTAAAAAAGAAAACCACAAGACAAAACAGAAAGGGAATATTGCCTTATGTTGTTGTATTTCTGTTTTGTGTGTGTTGTGTGTGTGTTTTGTTTTTTGTTTTTGTTTGTATGTTTGTTTGTTTTCTTATTTGTGTGTATGGTCTGATTTTTGGATTTTTTCGAGACAGGAATTCTCTATATGCCCCTGGCTGTCCTGGAACTCACTCTGTAGACCATGCTGGCCTTGTACTCAGAAATCTGCCTACGTCTGCCTCCCACGTGCTGGGATTAAAGCTGTGCACCACCAACACCCTGCAAATATTGCCATTTTTAGTGAGATATTTTTAATGTTTTTTTACTGATTTATGTAAGATATTTTAAATGGTGTGTCCATTTTTTTTCACGTTGTTGCATTATTCCTTTCAAAGTTTGTTGATTATTGCTCACAAATACAGGATTTAACATCAGGACACTGACATTCTTCTTTTTCATTTCATTCCTCTCCTTTTTTTCTGTTTAACTTATCTGGAAATGGATTTTTCTGTATAGTCCTAGCAATTCTGGGCCTTCTTGTGCAGTTCAGTCCTGAATTCAAATCTACTGGATTTTATTACCAAATCCTGAGATTAAACCCCTTTCTAAGCAGACATCAACATTTTTTTTTAATTTTCTGTCTCACAATACTTCTTTAGAAGATGTCCTCATCACAGTTCCCAAGTAATGCCTTCAGACACTTCTAACTTTCTGTAGCAACCTTACCATATAGAGCCTATGTAAGGCATCCTGTTGGGTAGCATTCTGTCTTAAGCTGTCCACATCCAAAGTGTTTGTATTCTTCACAGTGGCCTGTGAGGTTAGTGTGATAAATCTGGGATGAGCTGTCAGGTGAATAATTATTCACCACTGCAGCCACAAAGCTTGCAGTTTCCACTGCTCCTGATCATGATGCTGCAGAAGGTTTCTTTGATTTTCATAGACACTGGCTTCTTATTCCCAAATCTTGGTAGTGGTACTTTATTCTGCCTGTCTGTGTAAACAATTAGACATGAACCATGTCTTAGTATACTGGTTGAATCTTGAGAAGTTTGTTGTTCTTTTCTGCTGGATAGCCTGTTACTGGGGAAATCAGGCCATCAAGACTATTCTTAGCCTGGAAGGTACAGAGTCAGGGTCAGAGGAAGTGTGAAGTCTGGGTAAGGACTAGTTCTTAATCCAGATATTCCCTATGTATAAGAACCATAATTGTCAACATTTCTCATTTAAAAAAAAACACTTGAGGTTTATATGTGTTATTCTCAAATGACAGCTGTAAGTTTTTTCCACTTAAACACACCCCTCAATATACAAGAACAGATATCTACAGGGCCCTTTATAAACTATTCAGAGTTGTGCATCCCCATGGTCTCTGGTCTGTTTCCATTGTGAAAGGACATATGTTGAGAGAGATTTGTTTACCTTTGCTCTAATGATGTCCCTGGTCGTAATGTCTCAGTATTCATCCTGGTGTGAATACTGTGGAAATCGAAAATGTTAAAGGAACCGTGAAGCAAAAATGTTAATTGGTGTGAAAGAGTTAATGGGAACAGCCTTTAGTTTCCACTGACTGAAACTAAAATATTCATTACCTGTTATATTTCACAAAAACAGAATTATTGCTCATTTCTTCAAAGTGGACAGCCAGGTACAAATGAAATGACTTTTATCCACTGGGCTGTTTTTTTTCAAAGCCTTGGCATGGCTCAACAAAGGAGTGCCTGAGAGCACCTGAATGTTCAGATAAAGTTTACTGAGGTCTCCTTGGCCTGAGAGTGCCTGTCCAGCCGCACTTTTGAACAAGAGGAATGGGTGGGACATTCTTTGATAGAAACAGCAGGAGCTTGGTTGCCAGTCAGAAAATTGTTGAAGAACAGCAGCAGGCTGTAGTGTTTGAGATTGTCAGACACCCTGTGAAAATTGCAAAACCCAAATTAACTTGGAGCTAAAAAGTTAGAGATCTGATTAAGAGGTAAAATCTTGGATGTTGTAGTGAAGAGCAAAAACTTATAATTTTGGGTCTTATAGCATTGTGGTATGTAAGTTCAAGAAATACAGGGCTGAAGAATAGACCAAGGCGGGTCCAGGCACAGCCAAACCCACCCTGTAGCTAAAAATGTCCAGCCATAAAAGATAAAAAAGAGAATGCAGGAACTAGCCACTGCTATAAGGGCAGACCAAATGGCCATCTGGCAGGATGGCACCTCCCTATAGATCCCCATAAATCATACATTGACCAGGTGTCCTGCTGACCTCGAGAAGTCCCAAGCCCTTGTGCCTCCCTACACCTTAGCATGCACATATTACCCTGTTAATTTGTAATCATCCTGCCAACATTTAAATAAGCCTATCATGTGGAATGGCCCAAATTCTTTTGGCTCCCCTGTTTTTGGTTTGTGGTTTTTGCCTTTATATGCCTGTAAAAAGTTTGGGCCGGGGTTGAACTTCCCTGCCCCCTGCGCAGTGCATGAGATTCGACCCCAGCATGCTGGCTTGGGCGCTCCTTTTTTGTTTGTGTGTTTGTGTGAGATTAAACTTGTATAGTTACAGCGAGTTCCGCCTCAGTGTCCTACTGGGTGCGCACCTCCCTGAAGAGGGACTCACTGAAGGGGTCTTTCATGTGGTGCATTGGCTGGGAGATGCGTGACCACCCAGGGGTCCTAGACCCACTTGGAGCTAAGGCCCTCTATCTTGTCTTGGTTTTGTCTCTATATTCTGTCTGAAAATCTTGTGAGATCACAGTTTCAGTTTTGCAAACTCTCTTATGAGACAGTGCTTCGAAGGGAGAGCAAAGTGGATAAGGACAGATGTGTCTAGGTGTCCACCATTTGTTCGCCCTGGGAGACTTTCAGGGAAGTCAGGGGGAGGGCCAGGGATGCCTAGTGAACCACCTCGGGAAAAGTCAGGGATAAATTTTCTCCTTGACGATCTGTTTCTGAGACCTGTTACTAGGCCGTCTGATTCTTTTCAGGAACTCTGGTTGACACAGAGTAGGCAACCGGTTTTGCTTTTCAGTCTTGTAGCCTTTGTAATCGTTTTTAACATGTGTGTGACAGAGCTTAACATGGGAAAGACTGTGACGACCCCACTAACACTCAGAACCATTGAACAGACGTTATGACTAGGGCCAACAATCTTTTCTTTGATGTCAAGAAGGGACCTTGGCAAACTTTTTGCACCTCTAAATGGCCAGCTTTTGGTGTGGGCTGGCCTTCACAGGGAAATTTTAGCCTGCCTGTTATTCTAGGTGTCAAGTTATTTTTCAGACTGCAGGAGGGCATCCTGATCCGGTACCTTATATAATTGTGTGGCAGGATCTGGTACCATATACGTTGATGAGCCAGCTGGAGTAGCCCGCAGAGTCCTGACTCAAACTCTGGGGCCCTGGAAGAGGCCAGTGGCCTACCTGTCTAAAAAATTGGACCCAGTTGCCAGTGAATGGCCCTCCTGCCTAAAAGCCATCGCTGCAGTAGCCCTACTTGTTAAAGATACTGGCAAGCTTACTCTAGGTCAGCATGTGAGTGTAATCACTCCCCATGCGTTAAAGAGTATTGTATGACAGCCCCCTGACCATTGGATGACAAATGCCCGGATGACCCACTACCAGAGCCTGTTGCTAAATGACCGAGTGACTTTTGCCCTACCTGCCATCCACAATCCTACCACCCTCCTCCCCAAGACGGATGACTCTACCTGGGTACACCAATGTGCTGATATCCTGGCTGAAGAAACTGGATCGAGAAAGGATCTGACTGACCAAACTTGGCCAGGTGTGCCTGACAGGTACACAGATGGTAGCAGCTTTGTGGTGGAGGGAAAATAAAGAGCAGGAGAGGCAGTGGTTGACAGAAAACATGTAATTTGGGCAAGTTAAATTCCAGAAGGAACTTCGGCTCAGAAGGCTGAGCTCCTGACGCTAACTAAAGCTCTGCGGCTGGCAGAAGGTAAGGCAATCAATATTTACACTGACAGCCACTATGCTTTTTCCACAGCTCACATTCATGGGGCCATCTATAGACAAAGGGGGCTACTTACTTCGGCAGGCAAGGAAATCAAAAATAAAGAAGAAATCTTGGCCCTCCTAGAGGCTATACACATGCCCAAGAAAGTGGCCATCATCCTCTGCCTTGGCCATCAAAAGGGGCAAGGTGCTGTAGCCCAGGGAAATCAGATGGCAGGTTGGGTGGCCAAACAGGTGGTACAAGGCATCCCTGCGCTGCCTGTAGAGAGTATAGAAGAACCAAAAGGGACCCCAGAGATCAGTTTTGAATACACCTCCAAAGATTATGAGATGATTGAAGATCTTGAAGAACAAGGGAAGTCCAAAGGATTTAGCTACCATGGGATAGCAAGAACAAAAGAAGGAAAAAATATTTTGCCCTATAGAGAAAGAAAGGCATATGTAAAACGCATCCATCCCCTGACACATCAGGGAGCAAAGAAATTGTGTGATTTAATCCAGTCCTCAAACTATTATGTGCTCAGGCTACTAGACGAACAAGTAACTAAATCCTGCTAGTGTGTTGCCTAATTAATGCTGCAGGCCCCTTTAATGAACAAGGAAAACGACAACTGGGGGATAGACCTGGAGTTTACTGGGAAGTAGACTTCACTGAGATCAAACCAGGAAAATATGGTAATAAATAGTTACTAGTTTTCATAGACACTTTCTCAGGATGGGTAGAAGCCTTCCCCACCAAGTCTGAAACTGCTCAGGTGGTGACCAAGAAGATCGTTGAAGAGATCCTACCCTGGTTTGGGATCCCCAGTGTAATATGCTTGGATAATGGGCCTGCATTTGTTGCCCAGGTAAGTCAGGAATTAGCCACACATTTGGGGAACAATTGGAAGTTATATTGTGCTTATAAACCCCAGAGATCAGTATAGGTAGAAGGAATGAACAGGACTCTAAAAGAAACCCTAACTAAATTAGCTTTTGAGACCAGTGGTAAAGACTGGGTGACCCTCCTTCCCTTTGTGCTCCTTAGGGCCCGAAACACACCTGGGTGTTTCGGCATTACTCCTTATGAAATTCTACATGGGGGACCACCCCCCTTGACCGAGTCTGATGAGATATTGAATTCCAGTGCTGACTCTTCCTCACCCTCTTCTCTGTTTACCCATTTAAAGGCCTTAGAAGTTGTCAGAACACAGATCTGGGACCAGATTAAAGAAGCATACACACCAGGGAGCAGTGCAGTGCCCCACAGGTTCCAGGTCGGGGACTCAGTTCTGGTCTGACAACATCGAGCTGGCATGCTTGAGCCACGGTGGAAGGGACCTTATCTAGTGCTGCTGACCAGCGCCAAGGTCGCAAAGGTAGACAGGATCGCTGCCTGGATCCACGCATCCCACATAAAAAAAGGCACCCAACCAGGATGAAGACGACCTCAGAGAAAATTGGACAGTGGCCGCTACTGATAATTCTCTTAAACTGTGCCTTCGCTGTACCCCAACCTTGAGTAATAATCCTCACACTCTTATGACCCTGACATAAGAGGCCATCTCTCAAGCTGGAGATACTGTATGGAGTACTTCAAAGCCCCCCCCCCCCCTTTATACATGGTGTCCCCCTCTGTTTCCTGAAATCTGTGCCCTGATAGATGGATTAGATGCCTGGGATATCCCTGAAGAGTCACATGAAACGGTGCTCCAAGATGAGGTAATCTATCACAAGCAGCCATATCACCAGGGGTTAAGTTCCCAAGGAAAGTACATTGCAGATATACCAGGCTGTAGTAGCAGGTCTCAACAGAGGAGACTTTGTCAGGAGCCCTTTTATGTCTGTCCCAGGGATAGAGCAAATAAAAAAGAGGCTCGCTGGTGTGGGGGAATAGAGGGCATCTTCTGTAGTCAGTGGAGATGTGAAACCACTGGTACCACTCATTGGGACCCTTCCTCTAGCTTGATATTATTATAGTATCCAGATGAAATAAGGGCCATGATTCCTTAAACATCACTTTTACTCAAAAAGCAAAAGAGACAAAAAAGATTGGATAAGGGGAAGACTGTGGGGCCTAACATTTTATGTGACAGGGACAGGCCCTGGATTCACATTTAAGATTTGGCTAAAGATGAAGTGTCCCCCAACCCAGGCAGTAGGACCTACCCCCGTTCTTGTTAAAAAACCTCCAATGCCCCTTCCCAGACCTACTTTTCCCGGACCTACCCTAGTTGTTCCAGCTATTCCAACAGAAGTCTATACCCCTTCCTCAGACCTGAAACTTACATTGCCCCTACTCCCCCAGATACTGAAAACCGTCTGTTTAGTCTGGTACAGGGGGCTTTTTGGTACGCAATTGTACCAATCCCAACATCACTAAGTCTTGTTGGCTGTGTTATGCCTCCAATCCCTCATATTATGAGGGAGTTGCTCAAGTCAAGACAAACAATAAGGCTGAGGACAATTCTCAGTGTCCTTGGGGAGAAAACAGAAAACTAACATTAGCAGCTGTTTCGGGAAATGGACTTTGCCTGGAACAAGTCCCACATGACAAATGGTAACTCTGTAATCAGACTCATCATCTCCAGTCTTCCAATAATAGAGGTCAGTACTTAGTCCCTCCCTTAGTCACAGTATGGGCTTGCAACACTGGACTCACTCCCTGTGTATTTACATCTGTTTTTAATACTTCTAAAGATTATTGTCGTTTAGTTCAGAGTGTTCCTAGGCTTCTGTATCATGATGACAGTTTTTTGTCAATGGATTCAACCACTGGACCCGTTATAAAAGGGAACCCATTACCATGACCTTGGCAGTGCTTTTGGGTCTAGGAACAGCAGCTGGGGTCGGCAAAGGCACAACTGCCTTGATACAGACCCCCCACTATTTTCATGAATTGCACAACCACTATGGATGCAGACCTAGGAGCACTAGAGCAGTCCATCACCAAACTTGAAGAATCTTTGACCTCGCTACAGAACAGGAGGGGGCTAGATCTACTTTTTCTCAAAGAAGGTGGACTCTGTGCCGCACTAAAAGAAGAGTGTTGTTTTTATGTAGACCATTCTGGTCTTATCAGGGACTCCATGGCTAAGCTCAGAGAAAGGTTAGAAAAATGAAGCAAAGAAAGAGAAGCGTATTAAGGATGGTAAAATTGGTTTAACAGGTCTCCCTGTTTTACGACACTGATTCCACCCTGGCAGGCCCTCTGATTATTTTTTTCCTCCTGCTTTCTTTTGGGCCATGTATTTTAAATAAGCTGGTTGCTTTTGTTAAAGATAAAATAAACACCATACAAGTCATGGTCCTCAGACAGCAATATCAACAAGAAGAAAGGTCGTTCTAAGATTAGAGCTATCCACTAAAAGAAGTGGGTAATGAACAGCAAAAACTTATAATTTTGGGTCTTATAGCATTGTGGTATGTAAGTTCAAGAAATTCAGGGCTGAAGAATAGACCCAGGCGGGTCCAGGCACAGCCATACTCACCCTGTAGCTAAGAATTTCCGGCCATAAAAGATTAAAAAGAGAATGCAGGAACTAGCCACTGCTATCAGGGCGGACAAATGGCCATCTGGCAGGATGGCACCTCCCTATAGACCCCATAAATCATACATTGACCAGGTGTCCTGCTGACCTCGAGAAGTCCCAAGCCCTTGTGTCTTTCTCCATTTTAGCAGGTACATATTACCCTGCTAATTTGTAATCATCCTGCCGCCATTTAAATAAGCCAATTATGTGTAATGGCGCAAATTCTTTTGGCTCCCCTGTTTTTGGTTTGTGGTTTTTGCCTTTATAAGCCTGTAAAAAGTTTGGGCTGGGGTTGAACTCCCCTGCCCCCTGCGCGGTGCATGAGTTTCGTCCTCAGCATTCTGGCTTGAGCGAACCTTTGTTGTTTGTGTGTTTGTATGCCATTAAAGCCTTGTATAATTACAGTGAGTTCGGTCTCAGTGTCCTACTGGGTGCGCGCTTGCCCGAGAAGGGACTCCCCACGGGGGTCTTTCAGTAGGTTTTCTGAATAAGTTTGTATTACATGGCAAAAAAAAAAAGATTTATTATATTCATTTCCTTCCTTCTCATGGTGTTTAAGGCATATATAATGCAATTGAATACTGCACATTCGGATTATTAACAGTTTTATACCAAGTTCCAAATTTAACATACCACGAAATGAGAAAGCGTACAATATATATTCCAATCATGAATAAGCAAATGAATGTAGGGAAATAGTTTTCAGGTACTAAGATACATAGCTATTAAGACATGATCAGAACAATTTAGATCAGAGGATATTAGCCTAACCCCTATGACTTAAATTTCCCCTTGGCTGTATACTCAGAGCTCTGTGTCCTGTCTGTTGCTGATTGGAACAATGCTTTGTTTTTCAGTAGCTTCCTGCATGAATTTAACATGGTCATACACTATAGACCGTCTTAGCAGGAATCAACTTAATGTGGATCTAGGAATCTGTTACCTGTAGAGAAGGGCCTCTCTGTTAAGAATGATCAGTGACCATTGTACCTCATTGTTTCTACAGAGGATCCTAAAGGGTGCATAACCTGCTGTGAAAAAGATCTAGGCCCTCTAATCCATGACACAAGCCTAGTTTCCATTTGTTCAGTTATGTCAGATTTTGTACTAATATATTCAGGCCAAGTAATTACTGTTATATATCTGTTCTATCCAAGATTTTAATACTATTGGTTGCTATTTTGCATTGAATCCTAGAGCTGATGAACCAAGTAAAGAACACTGGGAAATCACCTAGATAAAAGAGATAAAGTGTGTGATGGTTACACCTTGTAATGGAAATGACTCTTTGAATTAAGAGGCCTTAAAAAGAAATGAAATAGAAACTTGAGTTTCTCAGTAATGTGAGTCACTCTGGTATCAGGTCTCTTTAGCCTGAGGATACAAGAGAAGACTCTAACCAACATCATTGACAGTCTTGGTCTTAGGTCATCATGATATCCCTTTCTATGATCCCAAGTGTATTACAATATAATAAGTAGACCCACTAAAGGCAATAAAGTAAAGACAGCACTAATCACTGAGTCCTAGGCATCCTAAATGCTAGGCAGTCACTCTGTCAACTGAGCTATGTACAGACTCTGTTACCAATATTCACAGATTTAAGTTTTTTCCAATGAAGCCTAGAAGCTGCTTTCGAAGGAAGATGTGTTCTATGACTATGTCCTAGCACACTCTGCTGTAAATGGCACCTCAGTTTCTGGTCAGTACTAGGAGAGCAACAGCAGGGAGGTAAAAGCTATTCACTATTGCGTCCCGCTCGACCGGCAAGAAAGATACAACAAACTAGAATCTTCCACAGCAAGAGCTTTATTGCTTGCTTATCAGGAAGATCCCGAACCGGGAAAATGGCGCTGCTTTTATAACCTGCAGCGTGACATTTCAGCACCTGATATGGCATGACAGCTCCTGATTCATTGCTTGCCCATCACCTGAATATTTCACCCCGAGAATGGGAGTGACTAGGAGTGAATTCACTCTCGCACCTTCGTACAAGGCTTCTTTACTAGTTAGCCACAGCGGAGGCCCGCGCCATCTTATAATGGCGATTGCTCGCGGCACACACGGCTCTCCTCAGAGATTACTGGTGGCATGCACGAGATTGCTCGCAGTACGTACCTGCTCTCCACATCTTCCCCTTTTTATTTTATTAAAACTTGAGGCTGGTCTAGGCCTGTGTAACTTTGCCCATCCACTGTGGCTCCTGTCTTAGGTCATTCCTCCAATGTCACAGCCTTTCCTGTCATAGGGTAACCCTATTGCCACCGGGCCCTGTGTCTTAGGTTGATCTGTGCATGAGGAAAGTTGCCCCTCCCTGGATACCACAGTGCTATGTGACATTAACTACTAAATAAACTAGGGCGAACTCTATAAAAGAGGACAGCCACCAATGTCAATTAATTTTTGAGCATAGATAGCCAGATTTCAGGGAAGGCCCCTTGCTTGATGGCAGCAAGTGCTTGGGTTATCAAAACCTTGTCACGTGTTTGTTGGGTTCTGAGCTTGCAAACCAACCAGAGCATGACCACAAGTCCACAGCAGGTGGCAACGCCAAATAAACCTACCCCCACCCATTCTTTAAAATAAGAAAAGGCAGATGAAATCCAGGAGGAGAGGACCTCTGTCAATGACAGGTCCACTCGTGTTGAGTTGATCTTTAGAACGGCCGCTCTAAGGACCTCAAGGGTCTCATCGAATCTTTCAGACCAGTTTCCTGCAAGATATAAAGAAACCTGTCTAGACAAATTAGCTGCATAAGTAAAATTTCATATTGGACACTGGTAATGCACAGAGCTTCCAGTTTTCTTTCACAACCCAACTGGGCCATCTTGTATAGAACACCTATCTGTTCTTCCGCCAGGTCAAGGCACTGATTCAAAGTCATCAGCCCTCCCTTTAACTTGGTACTAGCAGAAGCTTGGACAGTGATGGCATCAGCCAGATCTGCTGAAAGCTGATTTAATTTTGTGGCTGATTGAACCGCACTAACCATAGCATACCCTGCAGCTGTAGCAGCAGCTGCACTGGCTGAAATTGCTATGATCACGGCAGCAGTAATGCCAAAATCTCTCTTTTTTCAAAACATAGATAAGATGGAGGGTGTATCCACCAGAACAGGGATCCAACGTGGGATCCGTGCCACCATGGCACGGGTGTTCTTTGTTACATCCCAAAGTTGAGAAATCCAACAATTATCATTGGAACAGATTTCAAATGAATCATTTGAAAGAATAAACAAGAAAGCGGGGTAAACACAGACTGTGGTAGATGGATAATTAATCTGGTTTACCAAAGTTTTATTAAACCCAGTGATCTCTGCACTGGTATTACTATATCCATAAGAGTCCAGGGAGGCATCATGTATTCCCCAATACTGAGCAAATCTTGAGATGCCAGTAAAAGAAGCCTTTCCAACTGCTCCTCCCTGGATAAAGATCAAAGGATTGAGTTCTGTACAACTGCCATTGACTCCACAAAGCACCCACTTGTTAAAGGGATGCATTCTAATGTCCTGTATGAAAAGTCCCTTTTTCATAACAAATTCCTTCTCTGGGTTATCTATCATGTTGGGAGAAAAGGAAAAGGTTTTACTCTGATCTGCCCAATGAGTGATGGAGGATTGACAATCAGACAATGGCAGGATCAGCCCTTCATCTTCCAAACTACAATGAGGGGCTATTTTTGGTTGGTGTGGACGTTTTTTGTCTGAAAAGCTAGGTGGTAGAAATGTACCATTAACCCAATTTACCTCGTGCCAAAAGGTCCGATTTGTAACGGTTATCTCTACATTGGAAGTATCTTGGGTTGTGATCACGCAACCTCCTCTATGCTCATTAAACTTCCCCAAAGCTCGGGCTGTGAGGTTGATACAATTTCCTGGTCCATTAATTCGAAAACATAAAGAACCATGTTCTAGTAAAGTGCGATTTTCTCCTAATGGTGCTCGGGTTGGGATCATAGGGTAATATGGCAAATCCACTGTTTTATCAGTAGTAAAGAATTTTGGAAAAACTATAGCATCATAGCGAACTGGCATTGGTTTAGGGAAAGTTGAGAGAATAGCCCATCTCTGCTGGCCCATTATACTAGGAACCTGAGACAAGTTCAGCATTGTCAGGATCAGGAACAGTCCTCGGGAGGTCAGCATCTTCTGCACCATCCTTGATGAATATCCTGGGGATGAGTCATTCCGTCAGTCAAAATGGGTTGTCTTCACTCTGAAAAAACACAAACAGCTCCCCAGGATCTGATTAAGATAGGATCCGGGCCTTTCCACTGACCATTTAAAACATCCTTCCCTTTGACCATTTCTTTTGGTCTATCAGGGTCTGAGCTATGTCGCTCAGCTGCAGAGTGTCCCTGCTCGTCAAGATTCAAAAAATTAAGTGTAAAGAGTGCCATAGATACTGCTACTCTTGGCACTGAGGTCAGAGTCTCATCAACTCCCTCTTTCTGTTTTATAAGATTTGAGTTTGGGGTGGGCACGTTCAACAATGCCTTGTCCTTGAGTATTATAAGGAAGGCCAGTCAAATGAGTGACATCCATTTGATGACAAAATTGTTGAAATTAAGTAGAATTATATGCTGGCCCATTATCCGTTTTAGAATTGTGGGCTTGCCCCACACACTCCACGCTTCTAGGCAATGCTGTATAACATGAGAGTCTTTTTCACCTGTTAAAGGTGTGGCAAATATTACACAAGAGCAGGTGTCAATAGAAACATGTAAATATTGATTTCTCCCAAAGGAGGAAATATGACTGACATCCATTTGCCAGACCTGTAATGTCCTGACGCCACGAGGGTTTACCCCTACATGAGGAGTAGGTAAAAATTGACAACAGTTTCGACATTGGGTGACAATGTCACGAGATTCTTTCCTGGTTAAATTAAAACGGTGGTGTAATGTCTCAGGTGTCACATGAAAGCATTCATGAAATTCTCTTGCAGCCTCTGCCTGTGAGGACAAAGCAGCAGCCACGATTCTAGTGGCTTTGTCTGCTAAGTCATTTCCATGAGACATGAGGCCAGGAAGGCCAGAATGACCTCAAACATGAGTAATATAGACAAGATGTCTTCTGTATAACAAGGCTGACTGAATCTTTTGAAAAATGCGAGCAAGCTTACTAGTTGGTTTAATTAAGCCTGCAACTTCAAGCATATTAACTGAATTGAACACATATAAGGAATCAGATACAATATTGAGCGGTCCCAGGAAAGTTTCAAGGACTTCTAGAACTACCAAACACTCTACAACATGGGGTGATGAATCATTATATTGTTTAGATGTTACTTGGCCATTTACTACATATGCACCTATACCAGATTTGGATCCATCTCTATACACTACTACCCCATCCGGAAGTGGGTGTTTGACTGTTATTATTGGAAACACTATAGCTTGGCTTAAGGCAAATTGTAAAATTGTATGTTTTGGATAATGGTTATCAATTTGTCCTGAATAGGAGGCAACCAAGACTGCCCAATCGTTGGTTGTTGCTGCCAGGGTTTGAACTTGAGCAGAAGTATAAGGTACACTTACTATATAAGGTTCTTACCCGAAATAAGTAATGGCTGCTTTTATCCCTCTAAGTGCAAGTTGAGCAACTGCATTAGGATACCACTCAATGATTTTTGCAGGGGAAGCATTAGGATGGACCCACAACAAGGGCCCATTTTGCCATAAGACCACTGTTGGTAACTGTGCAGTTTTTAATATGCACAATTCAAATGACTTTGACTCGTCAATGCGTTGTAATTGAGCATCTTGTAGGGCCTTTTCTACAATTTGTAAAGCTTGACATGCAGCTGAGGTAAGTGCTCTGTGGGAGGAGATATGGGTATCTCCCTCTAAT
The DNA here is from genome assembly GCF_000001635.26 of Mus musculus. Taxonomy (NCBI): domain Eukaryota; kingdom Metazoa; phylum Chordata; class Mammalia; order Rodentia; family Muridae; genus Mus; species Mus musculus. The sequence continues at coordinate 10,219,880 of NC_000087.7, read as the reverse complement.
ATGTCAAATAAGGGCTTTAATTCTGCTGATGGAATTTTCAAAAAGGGTCTCAGCCAATTAATATCTCCTAACAATTTTTGAAAATCATTCAAGGTATGTAGTTGATCTTTGCGAATCTCTAATTTTTGAGGAACAATTTTGTCAGGATAAATAAGTGACCCTAGGAAGGCTCCCATTCGAGCAACTTGCACCTTTTCGGTGGCCACCTGCAATCCCCATTGCCCTAACGTTTTTATTAATATAAGGTATGCATCTTGCAATAACTCTGAATTTTTATGGCAAATCAAAATGTCATCCATATAAATTATCACCTGTAATGATGGAAAATGTTCTCTAACTGACTTAAGTGCCAATTGTACATACAGTTGACACATGGTGGGGCTATTCGCCATCCCCTGAGGTAGGACCTTCCATTGGTATTTTTGATCTGGCTCTAAGTAATTAATGGCTGGGATCGTAAATGCAAATCTTTGCCTATCTTGAGGGCATAAAGGTATAGAGAAAAAGCAATTTTTAATGTCTAGGATTATAATTTCCCAATTTTTGGGTAAGGCAGAAAGTAATGGTAGCCCTTGCTGAACTGGTCCAAATAGATGCATTTGCGCATTAATTGCTCTAAGATCATGTAATAAGCGCCATTTGCCAGATTTTTTCTTAATTACGAAAATAGGTGTATTCCAGGGTGAGTTAGAAGGCTCTAAATGCCCCAAGTGTAGCTGTTCAGAAATTAGTTTTGTGGCTGCTTCTAATTTTTCAGAGGAGAGAGGCCATTGGGGAACCCATACAACTTCCTCTGTAAGCCATGGTATGGGCATGGAACCCTCAACAGCTGTCTCTAGAAAAAATCCAAACCTTGTCTCCCATTGTTACCTTTTTGAGGGATAGGTTCAAGTTTACCCTGCTCTCCTTTTCCTAATCCCCTTCCTTCTTTATAGCATATTTTCTTAATCATTCGAACAGCTTGTGGCGAGCATGCATTAGTTAAGGTCAGTCCTAGTGCCTGTAAGATGTCTTTCCCCCAGAGATTTACTGGGAGTGGTAAGACATAAGGAGTGAATCATCCCATTTGACCTTCAGGCGCTGTCCAGCTCAAAGAACGGGAACTAATAGTGGGACAGGACTGATAACCGAAACCTTGCAAAGAATGTGATGACTGAATAACTGGCCAAGTTTTCGGCCACCAGTGAGAAGAAATAATACTTTTGTCTGCTGCTGTGTCTAAAATCCCCTTAAATTGTTTCCCTTCTATAACTAACTCTAAAGAAGGCCTGGAATCTAAAGGCATAATTAAATAGGCCGAATCATTTCCAGTAGAACCAATCCCTCTGGTAGCTTGAGGGACACCAGAAGAGGGAAAACAGCCATGTAGGCTTGGCTGAATTACTAACTGAGCTATTCTATCTCCTTGTGAAATAGAAACGACACCCTGAGGACAGGAACAGAGAACTTGAAGTCCCCCTTCATAATCTTGACCTACATCTCCAGGGTGAACAATAAGACCTTGTAGTGTAAGGGAAGCCCTGCCCAATATTAGGCCGACACTCCCAGATGGCAGAGGTCCTTTATAGTCAGTAGGAATAGGCTGCTCTCCCATTTGAGGGATCAGCATGATTTGGGTGGTGGTACGGAGGTCCAATCCAGCTGAGCCTTCTGTTGCCCTGCGGACTGTGGGCTCCACCTTTCGCCTGTCGTGGTCCCGTATGTTTTCGGGCCCTAAGACCTGAGGGCCCTGTAATGGTTTTTTGAAATGGTGTCATTATCTACTGCTTGAGGGAATCCTGGCTGCAGGAGCCTGCCTCGAATGTCCCTGATTGAACGACAAGCGCTAGCCCAATGATATCCTTTTCCACACTTAGTGCACAATCCTGGTACTCTCCTTTTATCAAGGGCTCTACAGTCCTTTTTTAAGTGTCCCGGTTTGCCACGATTATAGCAGAGTTTGAGCTCAGCCATGTCAGGGCATTTTTGCACTTGTAGAATGGCAGCTGCTAAACCTGCATTAGTGAGTGGCCCACCAAGTTCACGGCAAACCTTCGACCAGTCCTGCAGTCCCTTGCTTTTTCCAGGTGTAATAGCTGCCCTGCATTCCTGGGTAGCCTGTTCATATATCAACTGTTCAATTAAAGGCATAGCTGCTTTTGTATCTCAAAATATTCTCCCTGCTGCCTCTGTCATTCTAGCCACAAAAATTGAGTATGACTCCTGGTAGACCTGAATGATCTTGGTCAAATGCCCACTTGCCTCTCCCTTCTTAGAGAGTGCCTTACATGCCTTAACAGCGGCAGCTGAGATCTGGGCGTATGCTCCCCAATAATAATCTGTTTGGTTAGCAGCATGCTGTCCCTGACCTGTAAGCAATTCAAATGTCCATGTCCTTTGGTTTCCTTCCATGGTGGCATTGGCCCTTGCCTGCGTCTGACAGGAGTCCTGCCACAAAACTTTCCATTCAAGATACATCCCCATACTGGGGGCTGCAGCTTTTACTACAGTCTGGCAATCACCAGGAGTCATAGTGTGAGTTGCAAGCCTTTCAACTTGTGCTACAGTGAAATTAGCTCTGACTCCATAACACGGACTGTTTCTGCAAGCTCCTTAATCTGTATATATTCTACTGGAGCGTGAACACGCCCTCCCTCAGCTCTTTCAAAAACTGGAAATGCCTGTTGTATCTTCCTCTGTTCCTCTTTTGGTATAAATGAGTCTGAATGATACCTCTGCACATAAGGCTCAGAATGGTGCCTCTGCACATAAGGCGGAGGTGCACTAGAACCCTGAATTTGCATATCCGAAGACTGCGCAATGATTTGACATTTGTCTCTAGCTGCTTTCATGTTATTCTGTAACTGATTAACTCGTCTTTCATCTGACTGGTATCTTTCTCCCTCACAACCTGTCGCTTTCTTCTCTAAGTCTGTTTCCTCATAGGAGCTAAGTTCCTTATCTGATTCTGAGCTACTGACAGCTAGCTGCTTAAACTCATCTAGTGGTGGGTAGAGGCTTCTTTCCTTATGTGCCTCTCCAGCTCGATCTCCCTTCTTCTCTCCCTTTCCATCCCTTTTTCTAATCTCTCCCCAGGTATTTTCCCTGACATTCTCTTTTCCTCGGTCTCAAGGCTCATGGAAAGGCCTAAATTCTTCAGTGCACTTTGTTTCCTCTCTATTTTTACTCTCTCTCCCTGATCTACCTCTGATAGACTTTCTTGAATTTCGTCCAGAACTTTCTGCCCTGCTTCTAACATTTGCTGACAATCCTCATCTGTTAAACATGATTTCACCAATTTCATAGCAGCATAATCCCTGCTTTAAGTTTGCCATTCTGCTGTTTCCTAACTAGATCTCCTTTCAGTTTGTCCCAAGAGGCGACAGTTAATGACAATGAGCAAGCATATCATGGTGCGACACCTTCTATCTCTCTGACAATCCCTCTTAGGTCTTAGTGGCGATTTTTAGGCCACACTGCTTCAGGACTGAGCGTAAGCCCACTACTATAGAATGGGAGATTCCCATACTGCCGCTGTCCAGGCCTGACCGGGCCTGAAATTGGTTGCTGTCCAGGCGCTGTCCAGGACTGACTGCGACTAAGAAACAGTCAACAGTTCCAGTGGTGGAAACAAAACGAAACCAAAAGGAAAAGTGTAATCGCCATGCAAACAATCAAAAGGGCTTCTAACTCTGGAGAAATTTCAAGATTGTACGTACCTTGTAGAGCCTTTTGTCCCACAGTTCTGATTCTGCCCCGTGAATGAGGGATCTTCCTTGCGCTGGTGTGATGACAGTTCCCGGGTTTTGGCACCACTTATTGCGTCCAGCTCGACCAGCAAGAAAGATGCAACAAACCAGAATCTTCCTCAGCAAGAGCTTTATTGCTTGCTTCTCAGGAAGATCCCGATCCGGGAAAATGGCACTGCTTTTATAACCAGCAGTGTGACGTTTCAGCACCTGATATGGCATGACAGCTCCTGATTCATTGCTTGCCCATCACCCCACTATTACACCCCGAGAATGGGAGTGACTAGGAGTGAATTCACTCTCGCACCTGCGTACAAGGCTTGTTTACTAGTTAGGCACTGTGGAGGCCCGCACCATCTTATAATGGTGATTGCTCACGGCACACATGGCTCTTCTCAGAGATTACTGGCGGCACGCACGTAATTGCTTGCATCACGTACCGGCTCTCCACAATTCACCACGATATCTGCAGTCCCTTCTATGAATAGTCTGTTGTAACCTGGAGAATTCTGGTCATCCACTCTGATACCACTACTGTTGTAGCAACTTGAACTTCTCTTAAACCAGTCAGTCCCTTTCTATAGAGATGATTCATCCCTGAAGCATCTACATGGGAGAGAGAATGGGGAGCATAGAAATCAGAGAGAGGCAGAAGTAATCTAGACTTCAAGTTGAGAAAAGAAAAAGTGGTCCTGGGGAAAATACAGTGATTTCTGGGTAGAGAATATGGAGCATCCCAGTAAAGGTAGTTCTGAACTGGCTTGTTTATCTTGAAGGCAGACTTGGGCATTGTATAAAGCTCTCTTGTAAGATCTCATACACAAAATTTTGCTCAATGTCTGACTCAGAAGTAATATTTCAGTAGTATCTAGGATTCATGCTGGAAAAAACTGGAGAAAAGAAATCAGGATTTTTGTGGGCCAAGGTCCATGACATAAGGCTTCAGATATCTAAATTGGCAAAGCTCATGCAGCCAAGAGAAACCTTTACACAGACACCTAGAGTCTTGTGGCAATGAGCCAGGATCAAATTCACCATAACTATCCATATTTTAGCATTCCTTGTGCTATGATAATAAAGGACACAGCCTGAGTTCATACAAATCATTAGGTCTGCTTTTATTGGGTTCTAACTTCCTGGGGCCGGGCTCTAAAGCAGGACAAATCTTTCCTCTGATCAGCAGAAGATATAACATGACCTAGTCATGTCGGGCATGCATGCAGAGCTTAGAGAATGAGAACCCTGAAGGGTCATAGAACCTCAAGAGATCAAGAAATAAATTGACTTCTGTTTGGCATTTGCCTGTCAGAGAGAGAAGCACTTAAGGCAGGGTCATCTCTGCCTTTCATTGTTTCAGGACTCAACACTCTGCAACTTTGTTTCAATACCTTCTTTCTCTTAACCATTAGCTTGCCTTTAGCCTCCTAGACTCAGTGTTGCTGAGTGTGAAACAGAGTATACTCCTGACAGCCTCAGGAGCATGTAGATGTGTAAGTCACACACAAGTACCAATTCAAATGTGTTGTGTCTGGCCAGCGGCTCACATGTCTGGGTTCTAATCTGGAAAGGAATCTTGGAAACCTGGAAGAGAACAGGGAGCTAGGCAGAGAAGAGAAAGATGTAGCTAAGGCAAAATTCTGAACAAAGCTCAATTTTACTATTTCTGAAACTCATTTATGAAGCAGGGGTAGGGACCTGATTCCCGCCAAATCATCTTGGAGTAAAGTTACAGGTGAACACGTGATGGGTCCAGAAATGCTAGTTGGAAAGCAGCAGCAGTGGGAGTGGCAGGGTTATAGAGCTGCAAGCTCTGCTGAGATGCTCTCTAATACAGAAACCTGAGCAGATCAGCTGAAAATGAAAGGAAGCTTGTTCAGGTATAAGACTAAAAATAAGGGTTCTGGGCATGGAGGAACAACACTTGTGAAATATCAATCTGATATATAAGGAAAAACAGAAATAGACTAGCAACAACCAGTCCCAGAGAATAGAGGGAGATAGCTTACGAGGTTAGTCAAGCACCATTTGCTCTTTGGAATGCCTAACTGCTCATCCATCCAATTTTGCTTGTAACCATCTCCTTTCTAATCTACCAGCCAGATAATATGCAAAGCCTGAGGGACCTTCTAACATTCAGTCCTAAAAGGGAGGTCACCATCAAATCTCCAACTCAGTGTTCAGGAAACACTGTAATAAAAGACAGAAACAGTGTAGGATCATAAAAACTATCTTGATTGTAACTACTAGAATTTAGTCCTAGCTACACACTTTTATTAAAAAAACTGACATCAATGAAATTTATATTTTACAGTTGTTTCTACAACAGAACAAACGATCTACATTTGGGGTTGGTCTTCCTATTTCACATAATCAAATCAGGAAAAAAAATTCCTCACAGGTGCCCCAAATTCCCAGAGTTTTAGTGAATTCCTAATATTATCAGGGTTACAACCAAGACTAGCCTTCATAAGTATACCTCTTGTCAATAAGACATACAATCATATCTCCTTATATTATATTAATTTCCAAAGGAAAGCAATAGTTATGCCTAGCACAGTATCCTATATCCAATATACAACTGCAAATAAAGTATATGAATTTCCAGGGCAGAATCATGTTTAACATGAGATAAAATTCCATATACAACTACAATCATATTTAATCTTTTAGAACAGATTACAATTTCTTAATTGTAACACCATATAAAATCAAATTCAAAGCATTGTTTACTTTCAAAGTACACTGACATGATTATATATTCTCATTCAAAATAAGAGGTAAAGAAACATAAACAGGAAATACTGGAACAAATCAAGATCAAATCTAGCTAGACAAACCCCAAATCCTGAATTTATGTACATTGTGGCTTAAAAAGCTCTTCCTATCTAGTTTCATGACTACAATATATTTCTCTGTCTTGGGCTGGTTCCATTCTTTTTGTGTAGCTTTCTTTGAGAGATATCCCACAGCTGTGGACCTTCTTACATCCTGAATGCTATATCACAATATAGGCTTCACTTTCATACCTTCACAAAAAGCCTCTCTAGGCATCTATTCAGGGACTTCGCTGCAACCTGGATGCCCTCAGTGGCTTTCCATAAGCAAGTAGGAAGACCCCATGGCTCTTTAACTTCTGTATCCTTCATTAATCTAACAAAAGAACTATTTGGTGGATGTTGCCAAGTTCTTTTGCCTGCTTAAGATAGAACCTGCCTGCTTCCTTGAATATTTTTTCATAAATTTGATATGTTGTTTTTCTGCTATAAACAGATCAATCCTTAGGACATTTCTTTGCACAAGTTGCTGATTAGCTTGGTGGATTCTCACCTTGAGGAAACTATTCCCTTTATTACATTACTCCATATATCTTTCAACACTAGTTATGGCTCCCACCAAAAATTTTCTGGTGCTCTTTTTTTCTCCAAACTTAGTTCTAGATCATCCCTTGAAGAATGAGTACAATCAGGAAAACAAAATACAAGAAGCATTAGCGATGTGTGAATAAAGTACAGCTCTACTGCTGGTGGGTGCTTAAGTTGGTACATCCAGGATAAAATCAGTGTGGAATTTGCTAAAAATATCTAAAAATAGAACTAACTGGTGACTCACCTATATCACACTTGAATGTAGAAAAGATAGCATGGTTATCTAGTGATACTTGCTCAGTCATTTTTGTTGCTTTTGTTTTTAAAATATCTAGGAGATGCAATCAGTTGTAACTAACTTTGCTAGAGAGTATATGGAACTTGAAAATACAATAGAGTAAATGCGTTAAGTCAGGCCTATAAAGAGAAATGCTACGTGTCTGTAATCACATTTGGTCTAGCTTCAACTTTTAGATTTTATGTTCAACTTGGAGTATCTGTGGAGAAGAGGAACCCCAAAATGGCACATGGCATGGAAGAAAGGAAGAAGCCTTTATGGAAGGAGGGAATGACAGAACACATGCAACATAATAGGAGGAGGAAACATTAGAGATTACAAGTTTAGGTAAGCATGAGGATAGGATTATGTCTGGTATCCCCTTACAGAATGCCACAATTTAGGAAGTTTATTTAAAATATTACAGTTAAGTGGCATTACTCTTGGTTACAGTCCAAAACTTGATACTACAACACTTTCTGAAGAAACCACATACTTGAGTAATAGAACATGAATAAATAAAGTTATAGCCAATCTTGAAATTTAGTTCTTAGGGCTTGCTGTAATATAGTGGCAGAAAGTTCTGTTTATGCTACTAGCAGAGAAAGTAATCAAGCAGGTTACACATCCGTGATCCCTGACAACAAGATTAGTGACTCATTTGAAATATACAGTGTACATATATATCATCTAGGTTTAAAGTAATATATTCCTGTTGTCTATTTTTCTGTGTTTACTTCTAGATCATAAGAACTATTTTACTGTTACCTAGAACTGATTTTAGAACGAGGACAGAATACTTTGTCTTAATAATCTCATGCCTACCTAAACATAAATACACAATATTGTTTAAAAAATAATAATTATGAATATTTCTATCTGCATTGGGTAGTGCCATAATAAGTAAGTAGTTCAAACTACTTATTAATAATATGAAACAAAAAAAACTGTTAAATTTTCAGATAGATAGGTATAATACTTCATAAAGTTGTCAACAAATTACACTGGGAAGGATAAATAGAATACATCGGTTTCTCCATGTATGGTTATTGAGATTTTGGCCAGGTATAGTAGCCTGGGCTGGCATTTGAGTTCTCTTAGTGTCTGTATAACATCTGTCCAGGGTCTTCTGGCTTTCCTAGTCTCTGGTGAAAAGTCTGGTGTAATTCTGATAGTCCTGCCTTTATATGTTACTTGACCCTTCTCCCTTACTGCTTTTAATGTTCTATCTTTTTTTAGTGAATGTGTTGTTCTGATTATTATATATGTTGGGAGGAATTATTTTTTCTGTTCCAGTCTATTTGGAGTTCTGTAGGCTACTTGTATGTTCATGGGCATCTCTTTCTTTAGGTTTGGGAAATTTTCTTCTATAATTTTGTTGAAGATATTTGCTGCCCCTTTAAGTTGAAAATCTTCATTCTCATCAACTCCTATTATTCATAGGTTTGGTCTTCTCATTGTGTCCTGTATTTCCTGGATGTTTTGAGTTAGGATCCTTTTGCATTTTGCATTTTCTTTGATTGCTGTGCTGATGTTCTCTATGGAATCTTCTACACCTGACATTCTCTCTTCCATCACTTGTATTTTGTTGCTGATGTATATGGTTCCAGATATATTTCCTAGGGTTTCTATCTCCAACGATGTCTCACTTTGGGTTTTCTTTATTGTGCCTACATCCCTTTTTAGGTCTAGTATGATTTTGTTCATTTCCATCACCTGTTCAGATGTGTTTTCCTGTTTTTCTTTAAGGACTTATACCTGTTTGGTTGTGTTTTCATGTTATTCTTAAAGGACTTGTAACAATTTAGCAGTGTTCTCCTGTATTTCTTTAAGTGATTTATTAAAGTCCTTCTTGATGTCCTTTACCATCTTCATGAGATATGCTTATATCTGGGTTAGCTTTTCGGTTTTTTTGGGGTGCCCATGACTAGGTGGGGTGGTAGTGCTGTGTTCTGATGATGGTGAGTGGTCTTGATTTCTGTTAGTAGGATTCTTACATTTGCCTTTCGCCATCTGGTAATCTCTGGAGCTAGTTGTAATAGTTGTCTCTGGTTAGAGCTTGTTTCTCAGGTGATTCTGTTAGCCTCTATCAGCAGACCTGGTAGACTAGATCTCTCCTCTGAGTTTCAGTTGTCATAGCACTCTCTGCAGGCAAGCTCTCCTCTCACAGGAAAGGTGCACAGATATATGGCCTTAAGAACTCCTTCCTGGCCGAAGACGAAGGCCCAAAACAGGACCTGTCCTGAAGCTGAGTTGCTTTGGCCTGTCCCAGAAGGTGTTACCTTCTGTATTCTACACTCTCACACGTCCAGAATACACTCTGAGGGGTCCTGGAACCAAGATGTCTGCAGCTGATGCTCAGGCAAAGCACTCCTGCACTGGGCAGACCCCTTTGCTCTGGCTGGGAAAGTGGCCAGATGTCTGGAGCCTGTGCAGAATACTCTCGGCTGGGTCCTGGAACCAAGATATCTGCTGCTGATGCTCAGTCAAAGCGCTCCCGCACCAGGCGGACCCTTTCCTCTGGCCTGGACTGTTGGCAGTTGTCTGGGGCCCGAAAAGTGGGCTGCCTTAGAAGCTCTGTGGCTCCCACCTCTCCCAGAAGCTTTTGGCTTCTGTATTCCGTACTCTCACCTGTGCAGAATACACCCGGTGGGGTCCCAGAACCAAGATGTCTGTTGCCGATGCTCAGGCAAAGCACTTCTGCACCAGGCGGACCCCCTTTACTCTGGCTGGGAAAGTGGCTGGATGCCTGGGGCCTTTGCAGAATACACTTGGCAGGGACCTGGACCAGTCTTGTGCTTCTTCAGAAAATTGACATAGTACTACCAGAAGATCCAGCAACACCTCTCCTGGGCAAATACTCAGAAGATGTTCCGATGTGTAATAAGGATTCATTCTCTATGATGTTCATACCAGCCTTATTTACTTATTTTGTTAATATATTTTATTATTACGTATATTTCTCAATTACATTTAGAATGTACATTTAGAAAGTCCCCCATACCCTACCCCCCACTTCCCTAACCACGCATTTCCATATTTTGTCCCTGACATTCCCCTGTACTGTGGCATATAAAGTTTGCATGTCCAACTGGCCTCTCTTTCCAGTGATGGCCTACTAGGCCATCTTTTGATACATATGCAGTCAAGAGCTCTGGGGTACTGGTTAGTTCATAACGTTATTGGACCTACAGCGTTGCATATCTATTTAGCTCCTTGGATACTTTCTCTAGCTCTTCCATTGAGGGCCCTGTGCTCCATCCAATAACTGACTTTGAGCATCTACTTAAGTATTTGCTATGCCCCAGCCTTGTCTCACAAGAGGCAGCTATATCCGGGTCTTTTTAGCAAAATCTTGCTAGTTTATGCAACGGTGTCATCGTTTGGAGTCTAATTATGGGATGTATATCTGGACATGGCAGTCTCTAGATGGTCCATCCTTTTGTCTCAGCTCCAAACTTTGTCTCTGTAACAGTCTGGCGGTTCCTCAGAAAAATGGACATGGTACTACTAGAGGATCCCACAATACCTCTCCTGGGCATATATCCAGAAGATGTCCCAACCGGTAAGAAGGACACCTGCTCCACTATGTTCATAACAGCCTTATTTGTAATAGCCAGAGCCTGGAAAGAACTCAGATGCCCCTCAACTTTGGAATGGATACAAAAAATGTGGTACATTTACACAGTGGAGTACTACTCAGCTATTAAAAATGAATTTATGAAATTCCTACGCAAATGGATGGACCTGATGGGCATCATCCTCAGTGAGGTAACACAATCACAAAAGAACTCAAATGATATTTATACACTGATAAGTGGATATTAGCCCAGAAACTTAGTATACCCGAGATATAAGATACAATTTGCAAAACACATGAAACTGAAGAATGAAGACCAAATTGTGGACACTTTGCCCCTTCTTAGATTTGGAAAAAGTCACCAGCCTTATTTATAATAGCCATTTGCTCAAAAGAACTCAGATGTTGCTCAACAAAAGAATACATGTTACAGAATGGATACAGAAATTCTGGTACATTTAAACAATGGGGTTCTATTCAGCAATTAAAAACAATGAACTTATGAATTTCTTAGGCAAAAGCATGTATCTGGAGGATATCATCCTGAGTGTGGTAATCTAATCACAAAAGAACACATATGATATGTACTAACTTATAAGCCGATATTAGCCCCCAAACAGACTACTCAAGATACAATTTGCAAAACGCATGAAACTCGAGATGAAGGAAGACCAAAGTGTGGATACCTCATTGGTTCTTATAATGGGGAACAAAATACCCATGGAAGGAGTTACAGAGACATTTTGGAGGTGAGAAAAAAAAAAGGACCATCCAGAAACTGCCCCACCTGGTGATGCATCCCATAGACAACCACCAAACCCAGACAATATTGCATATGCCAGCAAATTTTTTTGACAGGACCCTGGAATAGCTATCTCTTGTGAGGCTATGCCAGTTCCTGGCAAATACAGAATTGGATACTCACAGTCATCTATTGGATGGTACACAAGGCCCTTAATGTGGAATCTAGAGAAAGTACCCAAGGAGCTAAAGGGTCTGAAACCTTAAAGGAGGATCAACAATATGAACTAACCAGTAACCCCCTGAACTATGTATCTAGTTGCATATGTGGCAGAGGATGGCCTAGTCAGCCATCAAAGAGAGGAGAGTCACTTGGTCTTGTGAAGATAATATACCCAAGTACAGGGGAATGCCAGGGCCAGGAAGCAGGAGTGGGTGAGTTGGCAAGCAGGGTAGGGGAAGGTATAGGAGACTTTCGGGATAACATTTGAAATGTAAATGAAGAAAAATATCTAATAAAAATGCGTTAAAAATATTAGCAAAACCTTATATTAGCACGTTAAAAGCACATCCTAAAGATCTCAAACACAAAGAAGAAATGACACACAAAAGATGTGGTGACAGGAAATTGTAAAACTCAGGGTGGAAAAAAAATAAAATAGAAAGAAAAATACAAATAAATTTTTGGAACAAATATTGGTTCTTTGACAAGATCACTAAGATCAACAAACTATCATTCAAGTTAACTAAAATAAAAAAGATAATATCCAAATTAGCAAAATCAGATATTAAATGGGGGGACATAACAACAGACACCTGATAGGTCAGAAAGTTTCGCAAAGTGCTTCTTCCTCCTAGAAGCACACTTGCTCAACCATATTAATTGCTGCTGTATTCATAATTACCTGCAACTGGAAACAACCTACATGTCCATAAATTGAAGAATGTATAACATATATGTTATATTTATACAATGGAACATTACTCAACTGTTATGAAATGGTTGTAAACAGAAAAAAATAAAAAACTAAAAACAAAAACATAACCTGAATAATATATCCCAGTCCCAGGAAGATAAATATGCTATGTGTTGATTTATATGTTGATATTGACTGGGCTGGATAGTTTTTTGTCAACTTGCCACAAAGTAAAGTCCCCTGAGAGTAGGGAACCTCAATTGAGAAAATGTCTCCATAAGATTGGTCAATGCAGGCAAGACTGCAGGGCAGTTTCTTAATTAATTATTGATGGGGAGGATTTCTGCCAATTGTTGATACTGCCATCCATGTGCTTGTGGTTCTGAGTTCTCTATGAGAAAGCATGAAACCATGGGGAACTAGGCACTAAGCAGAATGCTGCAGACATTCTGGGCCCCTTTTTCTGCGTGGAACGGATCTCTAGTCACAGGTGGGCAAAGCTTTGGATGAAATGATAGACAGATACACAGAGGAGAGGTTGTGTAGAATCTGAATGTAATGTGTCAAATTGAGCATCAAACTTTTTATACAGAAGAGAATAAGAAAGTTGGGTGACACACAAGCAAGGTACAAAGAGGTTACTGGATTCTTACAGAAAACGGAGGAATACAAACTCAGAAGGTCTCACTGGAAACACTTGGGATAAAATTCACAGTTAACAACTGGGATCAAAAAGAGCTCCACCAAAGATCCACATAATCTTAGAAGCCAGGGTCAATGGCTTCGTGCCCTTGATATAGTTCCTATTTTAGTCTATTGTATAGACCACCTTACCCCTAGGCCATTGTAAATACGTGTATATGGGTGGAACTCAGCTATCTATAGTTCTAAGTATGTACTCTGCTTCCTCCTTAGGTCTCAAACTTCCTTCTTCCTAGATGATGATAAATTCCTGTGAAGGGCAGTGACTTAGCTTTTATTCAAAGTGGTAGAATAATACCAGAGGCAATTTTGAATGCCACTGAATAGGCAACATTCTTACTGAATTTCAAGCCCATGGTCAGCTCAAGGACTTTCTAGGACATTGGAACACTGGCAAAAGCTTAGCTATATCAGAATTCAATCTTAAAAAGCACTTAAAATAAGATAACACTAAAAGAGAACACGTGGATCCATACACCAGACTAACGTGGGAATAGGGGATGTGTATATGGGTTAATGACAAGGCGAAAACTCCAGAAGGTGAGCTTCCGTGAAACTCTTTGCCTCATGAGTGCTTCCAGGCCTCTTGGCCTGTCAAGCTGACTCGACTGGTGTGCGTGGCAGCAGCACCCATCCACGGTCTCTGTATCAGCTCCTGCCTCTAGGTTCCTGGCCCATTTCAGTTCCTGTTCTGTCTGTCTTCAGATGATGAATAGCAATGAAGAAGTGTAAACCAAATAAGTCCTACCCTCCCCAACTTGTGCTTGGGTTATAGTTTTTGGTGACAGCAATAGAAAGATTAAGACATTCTACATTACATATGTGATGGCCTGTCTACAATCTGTAGATCCAGTGAAGTTAGGTATAGAGGAAGGGACTTGGGTTCATACATGGATGCCCATGGTATGGGGATATAGAATGGATTTTATTAGTGGACAAAGGTGGACAAGAAAGAGAAGATCAGGTGGCATGGTGGAGGGAGATGGGGTTGAATAAGGAAATGCAGGAAGAGATATTTGAAAGAGAAGTATTTGATGAATGATGACCGAAAGGTGGAGGAACTGGAGAGGATGGGAGGTAGTGAAAGAACCTTGGGGAGTAAAATTTGGGAGGACTGTAAGCAGGGTCTATTAAATGAGAAATTAATATTATTTTTAATTTTACTAGAATATTAAGCATGGCAGAGGGGCTCCCAGGAATGTACATTTTACCTCCAAAATACTGGGCTTTGATGGATTCTTGGTGAGGTGAACCACTTAAAAGCTCTTACCACTCTTAAACACTTAAAAGCTGGTACCACTCTGTTACCACTCATGCTGTTGTAGAGTTTCTCTCTACTTGCTGCCCTCATATCACCTCCCTCATAATCTATGGATTGTATGAAAATTTAAGGGGGATTCCAGCCCCTCACTGGGCAATATCATTGCCACCCAAAGTGTTAGTTAGATCTAACTTTCTCAAGGATTGCAGCTGATGCAGATTAATACTTCAACCATGATCTTGGAAAGAATTAGCATGCCTTTTTTTTTTTTTCAAAAGTCAGGCTGGTGTTCAGATGATTATTGTTTCCTTGTACCTATTTCCTCCCTATGATTCCTTATATGATTTAAGAAAAACATGGTTAATGAACAGATGTGCACCCTGAGGATTCAAAGTAGAAAGGGATGATAGGTTTTTACATAAAAGTTTAGTTTTGTGATTCTTTTAAGATTTTTGAAGGATTAATTTTTGAGATAGATAAAAACTAATCCTTTATGTATAACAGCAAATTTCAGTCTACCAGTAAGAGAAACTGGCTGAAAAAAAATACCTTACTTGTTTACAACTTGTTAATCTATAACAAGTTTTTTAGTTAGAAATGTGTGTTGGTTCTTGGGGATAATATTGGATATTTATAAACATAATTTATAAATAGCTCATCATAAAAGTATAGTGAGAAGATGCTTTTCCTTATATATTCTCATAATTATTCACTAGAAGAAAATAGAAAGTAACCAGTATAAATTTTATACTAATTGAAAGATTGTGAAGAGATATATAAGCAGTGTGAGAAAAACAAAGTTGGTGCTTTGTTCCATCCACCAAATGTTAGTACATATGGAAAGTGGTTGAAGCTTTGCACTGTCCAACAAATGTGTGTGTGTGTGTGTGTGTGTGTGTGTGTGTGTGTGTGTGTGTGTGTGTGTGATTGTTTGTGCTTCTTAAAGCTTGCTTCTTCTACCATGTATGTAAATGTGTCTTGCCTGCTTTATATGCAATCTAACCAACATCCCCTCCTTGAATCACTGAACACACTGTCACAGCTACTCTTGGAAAGATAAACAGACAGCAAACACACAGAACCCTACTGGGCATAACTTGAACATGTATGAGACCACCCACCTCTTCCAGTGACACCTTTCCTCCAACAAGGAAACACCTAGTCCAACAAGGTTACTCATCCGAATACAGCCTATGGGCCGATGGGAACCAATTACATTAAAACTACCACACCTACCTAGCTACATGCATACATATATTCATGCATAAGAGATAAACAGAGAAAGAGTGTGAGAGAAATAGAAAGGGAGAGAGTGATAGGTAGATGATAGAGAAATAGTTGCATACATATCTATATAAATACATTCAATCATTACTTCATACATACATACATACATACTTATATAGATGATGGATAGACAGATAATGATATGTGATATTAACCTAAACACTAAAGACATGGTGCCCTTTAATTCACACACACACCCTGAGCATTGTTTACAATCCTCAATTAAGACATAAAGGTTGGACATTCGAACTACAAAGACATATACAAACAAACCCACAAAACCCACAATGTTCATTTGGTGTGCAAAGATTTGATTAATATCTAGGATTTCCTTTTTTGTGTATATTATGAGAGATTACACCCTAAAATCTTTCTCAAACTTGTCCATTATTTTAGTTACTACTGTGTACAACCTGATACTTATAATCCACTAGATAGTAATGTTACAGAAGGTATTTATTGTGCTGAAGATATTCAGTCATACTCCTCAGCTCCAAAATATATCTTTTAAAGACACATAGAAAGGAACGATCTTCCAAATGACCTCAAATGAAACTGTCACTTGGTGGAAAATAACACAGCACAGGAAGAAGTTTACACATAAAATTTATATTCATGTGAATATTGGTCATAATGATTACAATTGTAAAGTTGAATTACATAGTCGTATGTCTTTGAAACAATAGGAAAAAATGATGTGCATACATTGTGTTTTCCAAAAAGAGTAGGAAATGTAAAACATTTAAGCATTGGCAAGTTGGTTTCTAATGCCAGGAGATGACTAACATAGCAACAGACTAATAAAGTATCCTCTTCAAAGGTTAAAAGAAAACAGCAACAACAAGAAGAGAACAACAATCACAAGGAACCATGTCATCCGTGGCATCTTCATGAGGATGTGCAGCAATATGAACATGGTTCCAAGGACTTTAGTAGATGTCTATTGCGTTGTCAGCCTGACAGGTTTGTGTTCAACCATCCATGTCTGTATACTAAGGTTGGAAACAATCCATCGATGTTGAGTGACCTAAAGATGATGAGTTCTACTCCCCACTCTCCTTGCTGCTCTGAAGACTTCAAACCTGAGGGGAGGAATGTTATATTGATGAGTATGAGAATGCTCAAATCCTTTTTGTCTACATTGTGTAAATGTGGCATCTCTTTAAGCGAAGTGTAAGACCTGCTTGGCCAGAAGGTACAACCAGAGGCCTGTTGAATAAAGATGCTACTATAGAGACCCCATGTAATGAGAAAGGTCTTTCTGAAGTACCCTTGGAAAGAGGTGGAATTTAAGATCCAATTATTCAAAAATGGCATGTAGGCACTACTGTTGGCCTTACTGTCATACCGAGAACATCCCCAACACTAATCAGAGATGTATGGCAAGTGGTCAGAGGTGAGTGGGTAATGGACATTGGGAAGAAATGAGACCCTATGAGCCATGAAAAATAGATAGGACCCCGATGGTCAGAGGGGAAATATACGAGGACATCTTTGTGAGAATTTGGAAATCTAAAATCCCTTTGTACAGGTAAACTAGTATGTTTGGTTGGGTAGCTCTCTATTAGAACAGGGAGGGCTGGTAGATCCTTTGGTGAAAAGTTGAATATTTCAGGTATAGTCTAAAAGCCAATTCAGTAAAAAAAACAGTAATTGGAATACTTTGGGTAAGGAGAGACATATGCAGTATCCCTATGTGGAGGAGAAGAATTGTTTCTGCCCGTCTCAGGATTGGTGATAGATCTAAGATTCTCTAAAATAGGAGGATGGTGATAGGAGCTTCATAGGATTGTATAGAATAGTTTTATCCTGTTATTCCTATGTCTGCAGCACTATTGGTCAGAAATTGAACACTGATTGATACCTTGAGAATTATAGGACATTCCAGGTACTTACTCCTTCATCAGCTCCAAACATGAAATCACAATCAAGAATACACATCATCTGAATGTCAGTGGTAGGCATGACAACAATCTTAGAAGTCTTTTAAGAGGGTGTAATGTAGTATTTTCTGGTTTAGTGTCTTCCTTAAATATATGTCCATCCACACATTCCTCTGCATGGAGGCCAGGATGTCTCTGTCTAAGGTAACAAAATAAAGATAGTAATCTGATTTACCCTTACCTTGATACTCTTCTGTTTGGGATTTCAGTCCAGAGTGTTCAGAAATCTCTTAGGTCAGAACAGTGCTTCCCAGACCACGGAAATTAGAAGTTATAGGTAGGACATACACTGGGAAGATGGAGAATCTGGGGGATTTCCTCAAACACACTGTGCTCCACACAGGTTGGAGCACTCTCTGTTGTGAATGTCTAAATCTTCCTAAAGTAAGATAGGGGAGGAGCTTGGGCAGTTTTGCACAGAAGTAGGATGGTTGTGCCCTTCATCAAAGAGGTAATGTTGCAAACATCATGAGAATAAGGAAGTTGAAGCACTCTGGTCATAAGCAGCATTTCTGTGACACTTTGCAAATGTGAAATTCTAAACCTACTTGTAAGAAGGGTAAAATCTCTGGCTATTTTCAATAAATAAGAAATACCATTTCACATTGGTGAAAATGCAAATACCTTCTGGAGAAGAGGGAGTCCCAGTATTGCTTGATCAGCTTACAAATCTTTTTTGCAGAATTTAGGATATCCACATATTTTATGTGGTGTGTGGAAAGCAGGCAGCAATTGTTTCAGTATTCCAACAGGTTGGATGGTTATCTTTGGTCTATGAAACCTTTAGTCAGATGACATAAGAGCAAGGCCACTTTTCTTGAATGGAGGAATGTCTCCGAATATTTGTAACAGGAAGAAGTTTGGAAGTAATCTTAGACAGTTGTAATATAGCAGGCACACATAGTCAATAAGACAAGATCTATTTACACTTTACAAGAGAGGGTAGGTATGTGTCCACCACTGAAAAAAAAAAAGGAAATATTTCAGTCCAATATGGGCATTCGAGAAGGCTTTGTTGCCCAATAGACACAGGGAGAAGAGGAAATATTTATGACTAGATGTGGTGTGTCTGAGGCTCCCATAGGGAGAGGGAGAGGCACTAAAGCCCTGGTATGACTGGATGACATTTATAGACCTCTTCGGCAGAGGAAGTGAATTTGAGAACCGCTGGAACAAAAAGAGTCAATCTGGTGCCTCTTTCAAATGAGGAGTTCAATGTGAGACACAGTTAAATGGAAATTTTTGCCCTCCATCACATAGAGAATAGTTTGGAATTATTTCTGATCAGAGAGTGTAATTATTGAAGACCTTTTGGACTGGAAGTGAAGTTTGGGGCCTGGGGCAGGTATAGATGATCTCAGGCCCGCCAGGCTTACAAGACAGATATTGGACCCTCATGTATACAGAGGGTGCATTTGATATATAATGGAAACATATTAGTGGTCTAAGTATTGATGTTTAGGAGTAGAAGATTAAAGCAGAATTAGAGTCTGCTTAATGTCCCCAACCTCTTTAGGGTTAAGGGAGTGACCTAGCCTACCTTAAGCAGGAGAGGTAGGACTGCTTCACAACTTTGAAGATTCCCATCTTCACATACACCTTGGTAAGCCTGGCAGCAATACAAGCATTATGCACCAGGCATGACTGTAAGTCTCTAAGCAATCTTGAAGCTTATCATCAGTTATATGGGTGTTTGCATGAAGGATGGTACAAAGGATAGATGACCTAAGTTTCAGGCTCTGTAAATGCAGGGCAGAATTAAGTGAAGTATAATTTCCTAGAGACCCTTGTTGGAGGAAAATGATCTAAAGCTCATGATTGGAGTGTTATATTTGAGGCCCATATGTATGTAAGGATGCTCTTAGGATACCTGGATTTTGGTACCCTTGAGAAAAATGAAAATTCTGAGATTCCAATAGTAAACTCCAGTCATAATTATAACTGACCTTGGGCAGAAATGGAAGGTTTTGGGTATTGTTGGTAATAGCAGTAGGTCATGAAGGCCACCTATCCCAAGTGAAATTCTGATGACCCTTCATCCAAAGGTGATGGTGTGAGATACCTTGAAAACAGGTTGAGTAGCATGTGTTCATACCTGCAACTTCTATGACCTTCCTGACCTGTTTTGCTTAAAAAGAAAGTACCTGGGGCTGGAGAGATGATTCAGTGGATAAGAACACTGACGGCTCTTCCAGGGCTCCTGAGTTCACAAAAATCTGTAATGGTATCCAGTGCCCTCTTCTAATGTGCAGGCACATATGCATAGAAAACACTGTATATATAATAAATAAATAAATACTTAAAAAAGAAAGGAACAAAGGAACAAAGGAATGAAGGAAGGAAGGAAGGAAGGAAAGAAAGAAGGAAAGAAGAGAAAGAAATTAAGGAGGGAAGAAAGAAGGAAGGAAGAAAGGAAGAAAGAAAGAAAGGGAGAAAGAAAGAAAGAGAGAGAAAGAAAGAAGGAGAGAGAGAGAATGAGGGAGGGAGAGAGAGAGAAAGAGAGAGAGATAGAAAGAAAGAGACAGAAAGCAAGAGAGAGAGAAAAAGAAAGAAAGAAAGAAAGAAAGAAAGGAGGGAGGGAAGAAAGTAAGAAAGAAAGAAAGTAAGAAAGAAAGAAAAAGAAAGAAAGAAAGGGAGGGAGGGAGGGAGGGAGAGAGAGGAGAGAGAGAGAGAGAGAGAGAGAGAGAGAGAGAGAGAGAGAGAGAGAGAGAGAGAGAGAGAGAGAGAGAGAGAGAAAGTAAGTTAGTTACTTTCAGGCCATGATTAACCAAATAGCAGGATCAAGTCACCACACTGTGCAAAAGGGAAAAATCTAGTTTATCTTGGGTAGAGGGAGAACAGAATGATAGTGCATAGTTTGCTTCCATCTAGTCTTCCCACCTTCCATTATCCATATATTGTATATACTGTTTGGAAGAATACGAGGAACAATCAGACACTCTTCCAACAGGGAGAGTGGTTGTCTGACCGGAGGTTGTATTTGTCTGTACCTATCTATTACTGAGAGACAGGAACACAACATTTCTGACAACTAACTCTAGGAAGATCGCATGTATATTAGTATTCTTTCTATGTTCTGCTCTCTGCCCTACACTCAGAAATATGTGAGAGCCCACTGTGAAGTTGCAATTGT
This sequence comes from Mus musculus, assembly GCF_000001635.26. Classification (NCBI taxonomy): domain Eukaryota; kingdom Metazoa; phylum Chordata; class Mammalia; order Rodentia; family Muridae; genus Mus; species Mus musculus. The sequence continues at coordinate 10,198,946 of NC_000087.7, read as the reverse complement.
GTTTGCCTTGCAATCTTTCTAATAGAGAGTGACACTGAGGTAATATGAGTTTAAGTCAAGTTTAAGGTGCCCTTGGAATGAATAATCTTGGGCATCCCAAGAGGCTATATCTGAAACTCCTATGACTACAGGTAGAATAAATGAGACCCTCTTGGCCATAGGATCCAAACCTGAGGTCTCTGTCATCATTGCTCCATGGCACATACACCCTTGGCAAGCAAATAGATGTCTATGTTCCTTGAGGTTGAAGGAGGTAATTATAGCCCCCTTTTGTACTACAATGAACTGCATGTGAGTGGACATCATTCTACCTTTCCCAGTGGGAATGGCATAAAGGTTATTTATTCTGGGGCATCTTTTTTTATTAGATATTTTCTGTATTCACATTTCATATATCTACTTTCCTAGATTGCCCTCTGAAAATCTCCTATGCCTTCTTCCTCCCCCCGCTCCTACTTACTCCTACCTACCTACTCCTGCTTCCTGGCCCTGGCATTTGCCTATAATGGGGCATAGAGCCTTCACAGGACCAAGGTCCTCTCTTCCCATTAATGACCTACTAGGCCATCCAATGCTACGTTTGTGGTTAGAGCCACAAGTTCCACCATGTGTTTTCTTTGATTGGTGGCATAGTTCCAAGGAGCTCTGGGGGGTACTAGTTAGTTCATATTGATGTTCCTTCTATGGGGCTTCAGTCCCCTTCAGGTTCCTGGGTATTTCTCTGGCTCCTTCATTGGGGACCTTATGCTCTGTCCAATGGATGACTGTGAGCATCCACTTCTGTATTTGACAGGAAGTGGTTTGGGACATCTTTTGTCACCAGAAAAATGACTGAGTCCCACTTTCAACGAAACTGAAAGTTTGAGGGTATTTCCACTAAATGAGTACTTTAGACAATCTTGGGCAAATAGAGAAGGTCTGCAGGAGGCTTAGTCATAGGAGGAATGTCTGACATTCTCTTCAGTGAAAAACAAAACAAAACAAAGAACTGAGGTAACTTGGGAAGAGAGGAAGTACTGGGCACTTAGGTGTAAGAGAAAATAATGAGACCTGGTTGGTACAATGGTATGCATTAGAAAAACCTTGGAGAGGGGGTAAGTGCCATGCAACATCCTGTTATGCATGAATGTCCCTTTTACCTTGATCAGTAAAGGAAGTCCCTCCACTGCTCTTCAGCTTCCAAATCTACCTTAGTTGGTAAAAGTTCCACATCATGTGTTTAGTCTGGGGGAATTCAGACAACATTCCAAGCCTTTTCAAACAGCCTGGATGTCTGTCCCTGGCTAGGTTGCCTCCTTCAGTTTGTCTTAATATGTACATATATAGGCAACAACAATTCAATTGGATTGCAAAGCATAACATAGGATCCAGTCAATAATTCTATATATAGGACCTGGGACCACAAACCAGAGAAAAACAATATATTTCACCTGCCATCCTTATAAAAGGGAAAGGCTTGAATCTTACTTAATTAGAGGATATACATTTGATATAGTTCAAAGTCATAAGTGAATGCTTGAGGATATAAGGGACCATGCACTATTATTCAAAAGAGCATATCTAATGGCATTTTAGGAATCAAGAAAAGTGTGACCTTCCTTTGGTCAAACACAGTAGTTAACGCCCCCCTCCCTTGCAGAAATGGACAAGATCCAAGGCCATATTTTGGGGGAAGGAGAAGACCGAACCGCACTCAGCCTCACCCAGGTTAGTTCTCTTGGCTACTTCAAAAAACAAGGAGTGTGAGAGGAATCTGGGAACAGAGGAGTTATGAGAACCTCTTCTCAGAATGGTAAGATCCAAGACCACCTTCAACAGAGAAGAAATCGTGAATGACTTAGTTCCTAAAGTAGAGGTCCCCAGTCATATTTTGCAGGTCAGAAATATCCAGTTCACCCATGGTCAGCAGGGGAAGTTTCTAGGCTTCATTGGGTACTGGAGGAATGTTCAGCCTCTGCCTCACTAGCTTCCAAGTATTTCCCCCATATGCATACCCTGTGTAACATCTTTGAGAGTCCAGTCAGTGGTCACAACAATCTCCCAGCATAAGTAGTTGTGCAAGCATTGATGTTTCATCGAGGCTGTGTTCAGCTGCACACATCTGTGAATAAGAGATAGGAATGGTGCATTTTGATAACCATTTTTGAGGCACAGGATATGAGAGCCAATTTCAGATTTATATTTTCTGTCCTATGATCTAAAAGGATAGAAAATGTGAGGTGTCATTGGTCATGTATGTATTGTACGGATATGTTTAAAGCAAACTTAGTTAATAGAAGTATTTGCGAGGCACAGCCAGAAGAGAATCTCTGATGGTTCAATAATTGCACAGATGGACTTGAAGTGTCCTAGTACAGAGAGTAGATGTCTGAAACGCCCCTTTGACTCAGGAGCTAGTTCTGAGAGCCCTTTCAATAGTCTTTGATTTCCCAGGACCCCCTTTGCAGAAACTGAAGTTCTAAAATCCACTTGGTGAATTGAAGTAGACAATAGGCCCAGTTTCCTACTGGGAAGACAGGGAATGTTAGATTCTCTTTTATGTAGAATGAGTGGTATAAGTCTCCCATGGTCTGACATCCCTTTAAGGAAAAATGATTCAAAGCTACTTGGTAGGATTAGGAATATTCCATATAAGGCATAATACATGTTTTAGGCGACATTTGACCAATAGGGTCTAAGGCAATGTTAGCCCTAGGAGAGTTCTGACATTCTATTCAGTGTAGTGAGAAAAAAAATGAGTTACGATGGGGAAATGTGTGCCCCATGTAAGAGAGGAAATCTCGAAGGCCCTACTGAAAGAGGAGGACTGACTCCTCTTGAGGCAGAATGTGAAATTGCCATATACACTTCTGTCAAAGGTAAAGGTCCCTGGTACCTTATAGAATGGAGAATGTTTCCAGGCATGATCATAAGTTTCCAATTCTTATTCAGAGTTTGTATTTTCATAGTTTGTGTTCATTCAGGAGAGACATGGCAGCAACATATTTTTTTTCTTCCAAAGGCTTTCAATGACTGGTGCTGGCTAGTATACTTCTTCGACTTTGTTCATCTATCCAGGTCTAGGCAGAATTAATGGAGTTATTACATTTCTATTGACTTGCCTAAAGGCAGATGTCACAGGTACTTTGCTCTGATTTGTAACTTGGACTATGAGACCTCAAACCAGACTGGACTAGGGTACATTGTTTACAGAAGGAGTCACTTTTGGAAATATGGCTGACCAGCTAGGTATAAAACTACTTTGAAGTATACATTCACATATATACTTCATATATGTGAATGTCCTTTTTGAGAAAGACAACGTGTTGCGTGGATAAGGAAGAGCAGGAAGGTCACAGAATCCCTCAGACAAAAGTTTACCTTGGGAATTGGAAGATGTCAAAAATAACTTATCAAGTGCAAATGTCCTCATAGTCCAGAATACCCATGTGTTCTGAGACTTTGAGTTTTGCTTGCCAACAATCAGAGCATTTTTCTTACAAATTGTTTGGTAAACTCTAGCTCTATGTTCTCCATAAGCTGTACAGCAGCATCCCAGGCATAAGCACCAAAATGGAATTGATCCATCTCAAGTGACAGGCTTAAAATTAAAAATTAGATTAGGGTTCATATAATTACTGTCAAGTCCCAGGACATCATTTCAGACTGTTTGGCATCCCTTCTTTTATTTGAGCATGCCTTGCCATCCAGGTATGAAGGGAAACTTTAGGACCTCCTAGAGGAATAGACCTCATGGTTCTATGGATAAAAGTGGATTTTCTGAGGTAAGCATAGTCAAGAGAAGTTGATTTAATGTTTACTTGAGGGAAAAAAAAGAAAAAAAAAAGAACATTGGCTTGAGTTTTTCATGTCAGTGGCTTTTCTGTAGGCTCCATAAGCAGCAGAATTTGTATTAATCCCCGGTCACATTTAAGGGTGAGTCTATATTTCCCTAATTCAAAGATAAAATGAAAGATTCTTCCTTGACAGAGTATCTATGTCAAAGATTCTTCATTGAAACCTTTTTGAACCTAGAGTTTACCTTGAATTGAAGGAAAAATCTGGGAAACATTAGGAAAAACATCTAAGGTTCAGTCCATAATATCAGCAAGCTTTGTGGGATTCCTCTACCTAAATGAATGTCCAAGCCTGCTTTGGACAAACTGATATGATCAGAGGCTCCCTTTGCTTCAGTGGGAATATGTGATGCCTCCTTAAGCAAAGGTAGAAGGAGTGAGTAGCCCTGGGGAGAAAGGAGTTGCTGATATCCTTGTAACAGGAGAGATGATCAGAGTATAAAATTCCCCATAATATTTTGAGCAAAAATTAAATTGCTTACCTTAGCTCATGAGGTCCTAGCATTGCCACAACTTCTGAGAGTTCTTCACAGCCTGGGGTACCCATATCCTTAGCTGAATTAGCAAGGCACCAAATATAGATACCATGATTCATGAAAAGCTTCGGATTGTATTCTCAGCATGATTGCCTCCTAAGAATTATGTTCAACCAACCAGAACTGAGTTAGAATGATGATTTCACACAATGTCATGTGACTATACTCAAAGAAGAGGCATAAGGTTCCAGGATTGGCCTCCTCCTCTTGATTTCTGTGAACTTTGAGCAGAGGGAGCAATTCTCCTTGGTCAGAGGTAAAATATCCCATGGGTTCCTGAACGGAAGGGATTTTTATCATTGCCCATTGCATCAAAGGTGTACATTTTATGACCTTGATCATCACAGGAAGGAAAATATTATAGGTTTGGAAAGTAGAAAGTCCCTCAACCCTGTTGTACAGTAGGGGAGTTGCCCTGTTCACCTTCTGTAGAGGAGTTTGTTCCAGGCGCTCCAGGCCTCCACATCTTCAGAGAACTCTAAAAAATTCTTATCTCTTAGGACTCCATGAAGATTTGACAGCAATCTGAGGTTTCTTCTGACAAGTTGGCTCAAAGTCCCTGGATTTGTTGCCTATTAAACTTACAACAAAGCACACAGGTGTGGGTGTAGTGTACAGTTACCTTTCTGATGACCAGCTTAAAGAGAGCCTTGGATCCGGGCTGAGGTTTTTATACATTGGCCATGGGACTTGACTCTGGAGTTCTGTGAGGTTTGTTTTGTTTGTTTGTTTGTTTTTGGTGGTCAAAAGTGTATTCCCTAACCAATAAGGTCTGAGGGAGAAGCTCTTAGTTGAGTGGTAGACCTGAGTCCACCATGAACAAAGACCGAAGCTCTTGTGTATTCTTGGTACCAAGGATTCAGCCTGAAGCACACTAGAGGTGAGCCTGAATATTTGAGATAAACTTCTCACTCACAAGGTCAGTTATACCTTGCTTCATCAGATAGGCATGTCTCAGACCCTTCCAGTGCAGAAGAAGGAAGAATAAAGCGTTTTACTCAAGGTCAGCTGACCCCTTTGGCATACACATAATGTCTGGGGATACTATGGTTAGAGGAAGCAAGGTTTAGGCGCTCTTCAAAAGATAAACCAACTGGGTGTCAGCCCCCTTGAAGTTATGGGATACTTTACATCTGAGGGGGCCTGACGTGATGGAGTTGATATTTATGCTGGAGGTATAAATTATCCTGGGTCTAGAAGGGTACATCTGAGTCCCCATTGTAACTTCATCAATGCTATTGCATGCTGATAGTAAAAGAGCCAAATTTGTGGCTTTCTTAAAATGTTGTTGAGGTCTGTTGATAAGTCCTTTGCTTATCATGTCATATGTATCAGGGTATCTTCAGTTATTGAGGACCTATGTGACACCTTTGTTCTGAAGTGGTAATTCTGAGGGAAATTAACGAAATTCTGAGGTTTCTGGTTCTCATATGATAATGCTGCCTTCAATACTGGGGAGTTTCTAACATATTTGATTTGGGGGGTTACATCTGAATCCCCCTTGAGTTATTGGTGGAAGTTGTGAGTCACATAGGTTCTATTTCATGTATGTGGGTATACTGCCATTGTCTTCAGACACACCATAAGGTGCCATCAGGTCCCATGACAGATGGTTGTGAGACAACAAGTGATTGCTGAGAATTGAACTCAGGAACTGTGGTAGAGCAGTCAGTGTTTTTAACTACTGAGCCATCTCTCCAACCTCAGCACATTGGTTCTAAGGTAAGATGAAGGTCACTTATGCTATTGGGGATAATCTGAGGATCATTGGTTCAGAATGGGCAGATCAGAAGTTCCCTTGGTCCATACAGTAGTTTGGAAGATCTATGGTTCTTAAGCTGTAGGTCTGAACCTTACCAGAGAAGAATGCCTGGAATGTATTTGAATTCCTGATTTAGACGAAGTGTACCTGATGACTCCTTGAGCCACTGAGAGTGATTTAAGCTCCACTTCAAGCATGGGGGGAAAGTGTGAGTCTTCTTGGTGCTGAAGGGATAATTCTGAAGTTTCCATGTCAGAAACAGGACTTGGAGGACCCATTGACAGAGTGATAATGTTGATGTATCCACAAACAATCTATAAAGTATGCCATCCTTTAGAGGCAGAAAGGTTCATACCATGTTGGGGAAAGTAGAAATGCCAAAGACTATTGTATCTGTACAAGATCAAGGGTCGATGTGGAGAGGAGAGAAGGCCTGAATATTTCATGATTGAGGATTCCTGGGAACCTAGAACACACATATCATGCAGGCCATGCAACAGCTTAATCAATCTCCAGTGTGCTAGGAGACATTTTCCAGCTAGTTCTCCTGATAAATCTGCTGCCTACTTCTAAAAATGGCAAGGCTTTCTCATTTTTGCTGGTCAGCTTAATGTCTATGTCCTGGGTTTATAAACTTGATGGCTACTCTTAAGCACTGAGACTTCAGGAACCCGGGTCCTGATCCTTGGACAGGGGTAATTAGGTCAGAGGATCAGAATAAGAAGCACTTGGTGCACCTTAGATCAAGGGAGTGGACTTTTCATGGACTAGATCAGATTTAGTAGGTAGGTCTAGATCCTCAATGTTCAGAAGAATCACATAATACTCTCCATGAGGTGAAAATTATATAGCACATTCTTCTGGCTACAATTGTGAGCTACTCTTAATCAGAAAGGGGATTCTTGTCCTGCTTTTAGTCACCGGGGCATAGAAGATGCTTCAATGTGCATCTGAGGCAGCTAGGAGTGAAAATTGTAAGTTTGATAGACAGTTGATGTAAAGAAAAAGTTCTAAATTCATTTTGTTCATAAGGGGCATAGAAAGGGAAAATCTGAGGGCAGCTTCTGGATCAAAAAAGAACTGAAAATGCCAGAGTAAGAGAGAGAAGGGCCCAGGCCACCCTCTTGGGATGGACTGCCTTACAGGTTCCGTTTGGCAGGCTGTGAAGCTCTGGTGCGTCCCTGGGCAGAAGGAGGAAGTCGGAAGCAAGGAGTAAGTCGTAAGCCTCCTAGAGAATTTTTGATATCTCTTTTGTCATAAAAAGCACCAGTGAGGCCCAGTTTCTTAGATGGGGCATTTGAGGGGCCACCTATTTCAGCCTGAAGCATTCTGAGCCTTTCTGAAACAGGGATCACAAAGCCAGTGTCCCTTTGGTGAGAACTGGAAAGTCTGAGTCCACATTGGTCTGATTGAGAAGGTCCGACACCTCCTTTAGGGGAGAGGAAAGAACTACAACTCTCCTTTTGCAGTGCGATTCTGTTGAGATTGATTTTCAAATGATGTGTATATTTGTGGCCTCCTAGGACAGAATGGTCACAAAGGGGGAACCCATATTCATATTGTAATGATGGGTCTCTCCAAGGACAGGAGATAGAAGGTACCACATCCTCTGCTTGAGATATTGTATGTCTGTCATATCTTCGCATAACAGGGAATGTTTCAAAAGGGAATGCGGTACTCCTTTTTGGAGGTATGAATGCCCATAGGATAGGCATAAAAGCTATGGGCTCCCGTTTGGCACTTCTGGAAGTTTTCTCTCCCTCTTGGACATTAGGAATATGTTTTGAGTCCTCCCTAGTAGAAAAAGAATGTCTGATATCCTCTTGCGGTGATGATGAGTGTTGCACACCTCTATGGGGACTGTCTCCATCTGGAGATGACTCAATGCATTCTTGATCTGTAGGGGAAGTTTGCAGGGCTCCTTGGGTAACAGAGGCTTTCCTCTGTTTTCTCTTGGTAGAAGTAGCGTGTCTGGGAATCTCATGAGGAGAGGTGGGAAGCCTGAGGCTGTCTTCATGAGAAAGAGTGGTTTGCATGCACTCTTCTGTAAGGATGGAGGATGGCTTCTCAACCTCATGCTCTGAATTGGAAGCTTTGGTGTCCCATTGGTCAGAAGGGGCTTTTTCTGATGGGGTTTCAGTAGACTTAGATGGTCTGTGAATGCCTTGGCTTGGTAGGGGATTTCTGAGGCCTAACTTATGAGATAGTGAGCATCTGCAGGCTCCTTTAGCAGAATCAGAAGTGGCGAAGTTTATGTTAGTCATAGTTCTAAGCTTTATACCTCTTTCTTAAATTTGCAAGCTCTTACCCAAATTTTGGAAGAATGGCAGTGTTTCCAGCCCGCATGTTTTGAGCGCACAGATTTCAGGCCCTCTTGATCTACAGAGGAAGGGTTTGGTCTTGTTTTCCACAATTTAGAAGGTGTGGGGCAATCTCCTGGAGGAGGAGAATGACTGAGACCTTTTTTACAAAGGATACTAGATCTGAAACTCAATTGAGATGATTTTAAGTGGGAGATGCTCCTTTGAGGAGTAGAGGTAGGACTTGATTCCTTTTCTGCATACTTGGAAGATGTGAGGCAACTTTCGGCAGAAGAGATACATTTTAAGGCATCAAGTTCTTAAAGGCAGTATCTGATATCCCTCTCAGGAATTGGGACATGTTTCAATATCCTTTGGTTAGATTTCAAACGTCTAGGGCTCTTTTTGAGATAAGAGAAATTTCTCCATCCATCTTCATGAGGAGGGGTAGGAATAATGTCCCCTTCTGGACAAAGGGACAGTCCCTGAAACTCTGTGGAAAAGGAAGTACCCAAGGTTTCTTGGTGAAATGTCACAGGTTTTAGAGACCCCTGGGCAGGTTGAGAAAGTTCTAGACTTTCCTGGGGAAATGCTGGTGTTCTCAGGATCCCTTGTTCAGATACTAAAGGGCCCAGATCACCTTCAATGGGTTTCAAAAGACACAGAGACCCTAACACAGATGCCAAAGCTTCTGGAGTCCCTGGCACAGATTCTGAACTCTTAGAAATGGATTGTGTATATGTCAGAGGTTCTTCTGCCTCTGGACTAAGTGGTTAAGGAGCTGGTAATTTGAGAGAATCTTGTGTGGCTGACAAAGATTTTATGACCTCTTGGGTGACAGATGGTATTTCTGTACTATTTTTGCATGCATGCCCATATTTCTATTGTGTCCTGTGAAGAATCAGAAAGTCCAAGATCTTTTGGATTGGATGGTGAGTATCCTAAAGCCTCTTTTTCCAACCAGTGACCTGGAGGCTCTTGAGGTAAAAAGGAAGTTTCTGTAAGCCCTTGGGAAGATATTGATGTTTCTAGTACACCTTAGGCAGACATGGAAGGTCTCTGAGACATTAAGACAGAATGTTACTCTTTCAAATCCATTTGGACAGATGGAGAAGGTCCTAGACTCACTATGGTAGATGCTGAAATTTCCAAAGCTCGTGGTGAAGCATTGGATATTCCTGGCTTGCCATTTGTACAGGTTTCCCTATAAAGACAGCCAAGGGCCTCCAGCTTCTTGAACAGATAACAAAGGTCCTGGATTCCCTTGAGCAGATAGGGACAATGTCAAAGGCTCTAGGGCAGATGATATAGATCCTAGTGTTCCTCCATCAGATAAAGAAATTACCTTGGGTCCTTTGGAAGAATACATAGATCCTGAAGGATCTGAAGCAGATGGATCTCTTTGTTGAACCCCCTGTGGAGAATTCAAAGACTCATTTGGTCCCTGGAATGAAGTTAAAGGTCCCTCTGTAGGTTTAGAGAGATCTAAAGGCTCTTCTGTGGAAAGGGAAGGATCCAAAAGGCTTAGGGAAGAAAGTGAGGAACTAAGTTGGGCAGAAATTGCAAGTTCCAGAGGTGAGTCATTGGATATCACATGTCCTGGGGTAGCTGTTGAAAATTTTTGTGCACCTGATGCAAATGATGAATATCCTAGAGTCCCCTGGGGAGGCAGCTATGTTTCTACAGAGCCTGTGTATTTGCTGAAATCCTCAGAGAGCCCTGGTCAGATCTCAAAATCCTTGCTGTATTTTGAGCAGGGAGGTTATATCCCTGACACACTGGTAAAGATGGTGAGTCTGCTACTGTGTAGTGTGTAGATGTGGACTGAGTTCCTATACCTTGTGTATGTAAAGAAGGACTTGAAAACCCTTTGGAAGATGTAGAATGTTGGGTAAACCTTTGTGGACATGTGGACCAATATACGGTCCCATGTGCAGAGAGACCGGGACTCACATCTCCCTGAGCAGAATCAGAAGATGCTGGAGTCCCTTGTTCTGAGGAGGAAAGACACAGAGGATTATGAGAACATTCATAGCATTGTGATGTATTCATCATTGCCTGGGCTGAGATAGAAAGTTTCAGAGGCCCCTGGGCAGATTGCAAAGGTGCTAGATACCCTTGACCAAATGGGAAAGTATTTGCACCTCCTTGGGCAGAAGAGGAATGTCTACCAGGTGTTGGAGGTGATGGTGGCAATGTTCCTAGATTTGCTGAAGTAGACTGAGAAGATGCTACAGCCTGCCTCACTTGTGGAAAAAGGCCTAAAGCACTGTGTGACTCTTCATATTGTGCAAATATCCCTGTGGCATCTGTTGAATTTTCTCGATTTCTTTGTTTGGGGAAAAAAGAACTTTGCATGAGCAAAGTTCCCTCTTGTGCCCTGGAAAGTTCCTTGTGCTTTTGAAAAGATGACAAAGCTTCTAGAACCTCTGGAGTAGGTACAAGATGCTCCTGAACACCCAGTACAGGTGGGCAATATCCTATATCTGATGGTGTAGGATAAAAGGTTTCTTGAGATTTCTGGCTAGGTAGGAAAGTCGAGTGTCCCTTGGGAAACCTGGGGATCTTTGTGCAAAATGATGGGCAGTTGGAGAAAATCCTACTTCTGTCTGACAAGAAGTTGGAGGATGCAAAGTATCTTGAGCAAATGAAACACTTCGTGTATTCCTCTGTTTAGAAATGGGCTGTTTTAGATACCCTTGGGAAAAAAAGAAATGTCCGAAAGCCTCTTGGAAAGATGAAGAACCTAGGGTTCCTTGTGAATATAAACAAATTCCCAGAGACATCTGATCAGATGACACAGTTTCTGGTAGCACCTGCGTATTTTGGGTAGACCCCAGATATCATGGAGTGGGAAGCAAAGCTCCCACATTCTCCTTTGCAGACAGGGACTTTCCTACTGTGGCTTCTGCAGATAAAAAAAATCCCCTCAGTGCCCTGAGCAGATGTGGAAGACCCTAGAGTTGTTTCTTTAGATTTAGTCACTTCTAGATGGCATTCTTCAGTTGAACAAGGTCCCAGAGTTCCTTGCTCAGATCTCAAAGATGATGGTGACACCTATAGTGATGTAGTAAGATCCAGGTGCAGTCCAGCACATCTGAAACTGTCTGAAGTCCCTTGGGTAGATGGAGAATATTCATTTGTTTCTGAAACTGTTGGGGAAGGACCTGAATGCAGTAGAGCCCCTTCAGCATATCCAGAGATATGGGTCATTGCCTGGGCTGAGATGGAAAGTGTCAGAGGTCCCTGGGCTGATTGCAAATGTGCTAGGGTCCCAGAATCAGAAGGGAATGTTTCTGCACCTCCTTGAGTAAAAGAGGAATGTGTACCAGGTTCTCGAGGTGATGGTGGCAAAGGTCCTAGAGTAGGCAAAGCAGATGTAGAAGATTCTGTATTCTCCCTCACTAGAGGCAAAGGGCCCGAGGTAGTCTCTGTGTGATTACATTGCCCCATGACCAATATCCCTGTGGAATCTGCCAAAGGTTCTATTTTCCTTCGGGTGGATGACAAAGAACTTAGCACAGGCAAAATCCCCTCTGCAGCTGTGGAAAAGTCCTTACACTTTTGAGAGGATAGCACATATCCTTGAGAGTCTTTACTAGATAGAGGATGCTCCTGAGATCCTAGTACAGATGGTGAGTGTTTCCCATCTGCTGGTGAATATGAAATGGATTTTTGAGATTTCTGGCCAGGTAGTAACGGCCCAATATCCCTTGAAGAAGCTGGGGATCTTTGTCCAGAAGTTTCAGAAAGGGGAGAAAACCTCATGCATTTCTGGCAATAAGTTGGATGTTGCACAGTCTTTGGAGAAGACGGCACAGTTTGTACACTCCCTTGTCTAGTTGTGGACAGATTTAGAGACCCTTGGTCAGAAAGGGAATGTCCAGAAGGCTCTATGGAAAATGAAGAGCCTAGAGTTCCTGGTGAAGAGGAAGAAATTCCCAGAGGCTTCTTATCAGATCCGAGTGATTTGGGTGGACCCGAAAGGTCCTGAAGTGGGAGGCAAAGTTTCCACAGACTGCTTTGCAGACATTGGCTTTCCTACTATGGCTTGTGCAGATAAGGAATGCCCCCTAGTACCTTGAGCAGATGCAGAAAACCCTACAGTTGTTTTCTTAGATTTAGTCGCTTTAGATGAGAAAGGTCCCACAGTTCCTTGCTCAGATCTCAAAGATGATGGCGACACCTCTAGTGATGTAGTAAGATCCAGGTGCAGTCCAGCATATCTGGGAGTGTCTGAAGTCCCTTGGGTAGATGGAGAAAAAAATACAGCACCTCATTCATCATCTTTACTTCGTGCTTGCAGGCTGGTTGCAATTAACTTGTAAGCATTAAAAATCAGTCTAACATACTGCCTATGTTCCATAGGGTTTCATTGATGTGAGGAGACATCAGGACTGAGGCAACTCCTATAAGGAAAATTTAAATGAGGTTGTCTTACAGTTTCAGAGGGTCTGTACATTATTATCTTGGTTGGAAGCATGGCAGCACCCTGGTAGAGGAGGTAATGGGGAAGGAGCTAAGTGGTCTGTATCTTAGTCTTGGCCACAGGTAGCAAGGAAGAGGATTGATTTTTGTCTCTGAGCAGTGATTGAGCACTACACAAAAGCAAGCCTACACAATGATACACTTCCTTTAACAAGCCAACACCTTGTAATAATGCCACATCCCATGGGCAAAGATATTCTAATCAACACACTGCGTCATAGGACATAAAGAAGGATACTCCATGATTGCATTCCTCTAGTCACAGGTGCGAAATACCTACAAGCTTATATGCACAGACACGCACACACACACACACACACACACATGCCAATTGGATATGCACGTGCATACATATATATTTGTCTATTTATTTACTTACTTACTTACCTACTTACTTACTTACTTACTTACTTACTTACTTACTTACTTACTTACTTACTTACTTACTTACTTACTTTGTTTTAAATTTGTTGGGTAAGAACTTTCTACATACACATAAATGAGTTTTAGCAAATTCATCCCTATCTTCTCCTCCTTGAATTGTTACCCATTTTTTAATGTATCACTTTTATCCTTAATTACATTTTCATTTTTATATAGACGTCTGTGTAGTGCCATGCCCTGAGCAATCGCGTGCATGCTGCAAGCAATCACTGAGAAGAGCCGGGCATGCCAAGAGCAATCGCCATTATAAGATGGTGCTGGCCTCCCCTGCGCCTAACTTGTAAACAAGCCTTGTACGCAGGTGCAAGAGTGAACTCACTCCTAGTCACTGCCCATTCTCGGGGCATAATAGTGGGGTGATGGGCAAGCAAAGAATCAGGAGCTGTCACGTCACATCAGGTGCTGAAACGTCATGCTGTTGGCTATATAAGCAGCACCATTTTCCCGGTTCATGGTCTTCCTGATAAGTAAGCAATAAATCTTTTGCCACAGAAGATTCCGGTTTGTTGCTTCTTTCTTGCCGAACGAGTGGGAGGCAATAAGTGGCACCGAGGAACCCGGGAACTTTATACCATCACACCAGCGCAAGGAAGACCCCTTGTTCGCGGGGCGGAATCAGAACTGGGGGATGAAAGGCTCTGCAAGGTACATACAGTTTTGAAATTTCTCCAGAGTTAGACACCCTTTTGATTGTTTGCACAGCGATTGCACTTTTCCTTTCAGTTTCGTTTTGCTTCCACTGCTTCCACTGCTGACTGGTTCTTAGTCCCGGACAGGCCTGGACAGCGCCTGGACAGCGACCAGTTTCAGTCACGGTCAGGACTGGACAGCGGCAGTATGAGAATCTCACATTCTATAATAGTGGCCTTACACTCGGTGCTGAAGCAGTGTGGCCTAAAATGCGCCACTAAGACCTTAGAGGGATTTGTCAGGGAGATAGACCATGTGGCACCATGGTATGCTTGCTCAGGGTCATTTAGGCCTTTTCATGGGCCTTGAGCCCGAGGAAAAGTTATAAAAATAAAAGAATGCCTTGGGAGAGATTAGAAAAGGGATGGAAAGTTAGAGAAGAAGGGAGATCCAACTGGAAAGGCACATAAGGAAAGGAGCCTCTACCTGCCACTAGATGAGTTTAAGCAGCTAACTAGCTCTTAGTAGCTCAGAATCTGATCAAGGACTTAGCTCCTCTGAAGAAACGAACTTGGAGGAGGAAGCAGTTCATTATAAGGGAGAAAGGTACCTGCAAGATAAAATGCAAGCTACTCAGGGCAGAAAAAGTCCAACAACAACTGGTGGAAGCCAGCTTGCTGCTCGACCTCCGGATTGTCAGCTTCAGTATCCTAGTGAACCTCTGCCTTATGTGCATAGGTAGTTGTCAATTTTTTACCTACTCCTCATGTAGAGGTAAACCCTCGAGGCATCAGGCCATTACAAGTCTGGCAAATGGATGAAACTTATATTTCCTCCTTTGGGAGAAATCAGTACTTACATGTTTCCTTTGACACCTGCAATGGTGTAGTGTTTGCCACACCTTTAACAGGGGAAAAAGTCTCTCATGTTATACAGCACTGCCTAGAAGTGAGGAGTGCTGGGGCAAGGCCACAATTCTTAAAACGGATAATGGGGTAGCATATACTTCTACTAAATTTCAACAATTTTGTCATCAAATGGATGTCACTCACTTGACTGGCCTTCCTTATAATCCTCAAGGACAAGGCATTGTGGAATGTGCCCACCACACACTCAAGTCTTATCTTATAAAACAAAAAGGGGGAGTTGATGAGACTCTGCCCTCAGTGCCAAGAGTAGGGGTATCTATGGCACTCTTTACTCTTAATTTTTTGAATCTTGACGAGCAGGGACGTTCTGCAGCTGAGCGACATAGCTCAGACCCTGATAGACCAAAAGAAATGGTCAAACGGAAGGATGTTTTAACCGGTCTCTGGAAAGGCCTGGATCCTATCTTAATCAGATCCCAGGGAGCTGTTTGTGTTTTTCCACAGAGTGAAGACAACCCATTTTGGCTGCCGGATTGACTCACCCACAGGATATTCATCAAGGATGGTGCAAAAATGCTGACCTCCTGAGGACTGTTCCTGATCCTGACAATGCTGAACTTGTCTTGGTTCCTAGTATAATGGGTGAACAGATATGTGCTATTCTCTCGACTTTCCCAAAACCAATGTCAGTTCGCCATGATACTATAGTTTTTCCCAAAATTCTTTACTACTAATAAAACAGTGGATTTGCCATATTTACCCTATGATCCAACTCGAGCACCATTAGGAGAAAATCACTCCTTACTAGAACAGGGTTCTTTATGTTTTCACATTAATGGACAAGGATATTGTATCAACCTCCCAGCCTGAGCTTTAGGGAGGTTTAATGAGCATCGAGGAGGTTGGGTGAGCACAACCCAAGATACTTCTAATGTAGATATAACCTTTACAAATCAGACCTTTTGGCAGGAGGCAATTTGGGTTAATGGTACATTTGTACCACCTAACTTTTCAGAAAAAGAACGTCCCCACCAACCAAAAATAGCCCCTCATTGTGTCTTGGAAGATGAAGGTCTGATCCTGCCTTGGTCTGATTGTCGATCCTCCATCACTTGTTGGGCAGATCAGAGTAAAACTTTTTCCTTTTCTTCCAACATGACAGATGACCCAAATAATGAATTTGTTATGAAAAAGAGATTTTTCATTCAGGACTTTAGAATGCATTCCTTTCACAAGTGGGTGCTTTGAGGAGTCAATGACTTTTGTACAGAACTCAATCCTTTGATTTTTATCCAGGGAGGAGCAGTTGTAAAGGCTTCTTTTACTGGCATCTCAAGATTTGCTCAGCACTGGGGAATACATGATGCCTCCCAGGACTCTTATGGACATACTAATATCAGAGTAGAGATCACTGGGTACAATAAAACTTTGGTAAACCAGATTATTTATACATCTCCCCCAGTCTGTGTTTACCCCCCTTTCTTGTTTATATTCTTTCAAGTGATTCATTTGAAGTCTGTTCCAATGATTCTTGATGGATTTCTCAATGTTGGGATGTAACAATAAACACACATGCCATGGTGGCACGGATCCCACTTTGGATCCCTGTTCCGGTGGAAACACCCTCCACCTTGAAAGTAAATGGGAGAAATGCCCTAAAGATACATGAAGTACACACTAGATTAGTTGAAAAGTGGAAAATTAGCTGATAAGAGCAACTGTTGTTCGGGCAGTGGTGCTTTATGCCTTATTCCCATCACTTGGTTGGCAGAGGCCAAGAATGTCTGAGTCTGAGACCAGCTTGGTATACAGAGTGTGTTCCAAAACAGCCAGGTCTACACAGAGAAACACTCTCTCAAAAATAAACAAACAAACAAACAAACAAACAAACAAGCACCTGTTCTATGAAGAAGACCGGGCACAATGCACCCACATAGTGGCTTACAATTTATGTACAGCCAAAGTTTTAGAGAATCACTGCTCTCTTTCAGCCTCTGTAGGCCATAGAGGCATAATTGAGAGAATAGACATGAGCACTCTAGCACATAAGGGAGAAAAAGGGACTGGGCAGCCTAGCACATAAGTGAGGGTGAGAGGGCCTGCAAATCCTAGCACACTATTGTAAACAAGCTCAGTACTAGGAAGATGGAGGTGGGAGTTTACCAGGGATTGTAGGGAATCTGGATGTTCTCTTCTGATCTATTAGGACAGCATGGACTCTTCTGTTGTGGGTATGTACATACCGAAAAAGTACACACATTTTAATTTTTATGCACATAAAGAAATAACAAAAAATATTACAGTTGAAATTAGTAGTGCCATTTCCAGTACTTTCATGTTACACATTTGTTCATGTTTTTTCAAGTCTGCAAGTGCTTATCAACCTAGAAACTGGAAATCATTTGTCTCATTTCAACCTCCTGGGAACTCCCTTCCAATCAATGGTGCCTGGTACTCCATGACAGCATACACAGGGTATATTCAGGCAAACAGTGAAATCCCTGGATGAGACCTGTTTTCTCCATCTGGCATCACAAAGGGTCCTCAGAGTACTCCATCTGGGTCTCTCCTGAAAATTTTTTATTTGTTGTTTGTTTGTTTGTTTTTGTTTTGTTTTTTATTTTTGTTATTGTTTTGTTTTTTATTTGTTTTATTTTTGTTTTGTTTTTTTATTTTGTTTTTGTTTTGCTTTGTTTTTGTTTTTGTTTTGCTTTGTTTTTGTTTTTGTTTGTTTGTTTGTTTGCTTTTCCCATTGAGCAGACAAGCAAGGAAAGGTGCGGTTGTGAAGGAGTTCACTTCTGAATGACCTGGATGATAACCAGCTCTGATCAGGGTTATTGGACTGTTAAAGGATGTGTGACTGAAGGGAAATCTCAGTCCCAAGAGGCCACTATGTGAGGAAAAACCTCCCGATCGGCATTTCCTACGGATTCTGGGGGTTAAATGAAGGAGGAAGATCATATTTATTTTTTTCTCTTTTTTTTCCATTTTTTTTTAACTAAGAAGACATTATAGTTTTTAAGAGAAGAATGGCTCTTAAGAAAATGATGGTGATTCCAAAGGAAGATTACTTATTTTTTTGGACTTTGATGATGAAGAAGATGACATAAATATTTCGGAGGAGTCTCTTTCTGAAGGTTACTGCCTATTCAGTGTTGCGTATTAATTGTGTGTTGTGCAGTTCACTAGACTTTTACCTAGTCACCTGAAATGGAAGAAGTCTTTTCTCAGAGATTTTATATACTTCATTTGAAATTTTACCTATATCTATATATTCCTATACCCGAGTTTTAGCAACTTGACACTGTAGTTGAAGAATAAAAAATTACTGAACTCTTCCTCACCCCAGAGCCCGACCCCTCCCATCTAGAGAGTGTTCCCAGAACGCTCTTGAACTCTTCACCCCAGAATGCATTCCTGAACTCCTCACCCTAGAGTTCGAACCCTCCCAACTAAAGACTTTTCCAAGAACATTTTTGAGATAAGGGCCTCCTGGAACAACCTCAGAATGAACCGGGTACATTGCCAAATAATAGGACATGACCCCTTAGTTATGTAAAATTCCCTTGGCAGAACCCCTTGTCCCTTGGCAGAACCCCTTAGTTATGCAAACTTGTACTTTCCCTGCCCCGCTCTCCCCCCTTGAGTTTTTCCTATATAAGCCTGTGAAAAATTTGGCTCGAAGTCGATTCTCCTCTACACCATACTAGGTGCATGAGTTTCGACCCCAGAGCTCTGGTCTATGTGCTTTCTTGCTGTTGCTTTATTAAATCTTGCCTTCAAAATTTTGAGTTCGGTCTCAGTGTCTTCTTGGGTCCGCGGCTGTCCCGAGGCTTGAGTGAGGGTCTCCCTTCGGGGGTCTTTCATTTGGGGGCTCGTCCGGGATCAGCGCGACCACCCAGAGGTCCTAGACCCACTTAAAGGTAAGATTCTTTGTTCTGTCTTGGTCTGGTGTCTGCGTTCTGTTTCTAAGTTTGGTGCGATCGCAGTTTCGGTTTGCGCTCCGAGAGGGAACGCGGGGTGGATAAGGATAGACGTGTCCAGGTGTCCACCGTCTGTTCGCCCTGGGAGACGTCCTAGGAGGAACAGGGGAAGACCAGGGACGCCTGGTGGACCCCTTTGGAGGCCAAGAGACCATCTGGGGTTGCGAGATCGTGGGTTCGAGTCCCACCTCGCGCCTTGTTGCGAGATCGTGGGTTCGAGTCCCACCTCGTGTTTTGTTGCGGGATCGTGGGTTCGAGTCCCACCTCGTGCAGAGGGTCTCAATCGCCCTGCCTTAGAAAGACCATCTGATTCTTTGAGTTGCTTGTGGTCGACGCGAAGTCGCCACCGCTTTTGGTTTCTTTTTTGTCTTAGTCTCGTGTTCGCTCTTGTTGTGTCTACTATTATTCTAGAAATGGGACAATCTGTGTCCACTCCCCTTTCTCTAACTCTGGAGCATTGGAAAGAGGTGCAGGTCAGAGCCCAAAACCAGTTGGTGGAGGTCAGAAAGGGTCCGTGGCAGACCTTTTGCGCCTCCGAGTGGCCGACGTTTGGAGTGGGCTGGCCACCAGAAGGTGCTTTTGACTTGTCACTAATCGCCGCTGTCAGACGAATTGTTTTTCAGGAGGAAGGGGTTCACCCTGATCAGATCCCCTACATTGTGACCTGGCAGAATCTCGTCCAATTCCCACCTCCGTGGGTCAAGCCTTGGACCCCAAATTCTTCGAAACTGACGGTCGGGGTTGCCCAGTCTGATGCAGCCGGAAAGTCCGGCCCGTCAGCACCCCCCAAGATTTATCCAGAAATTGACGACCTCCTTTGGATGGACTCCCAACCTCCCCCTTACCCCCTGCCCCAGCAGCCTCCTGCAGCCGCCCCACCACAGGGACCAATAGCGAGAGGGGCTCAGGGACCGGCAGGGGGTACTCGGAGCCGCCGAGGCCGAAGCCCCGGGGAGGAAGGGGGGCCGGATTCAACAGTTGCCTTGCCACTTAGAGCACATGTGGGAGGGCCAGCGCCAGGACCTAATGATCTCATTCCTTTATAGTACTGGCCTTTTTCCTCTTCTGATTTATATACTTGGAAAACTAACCACCCTCCCTTCTCAGAGAACCCCTCTGGGCTTACTGGGCTCCTTGAGTCACTTATGTTCTCCCATCAACCCACTTGGGATGATTGTCAGCAGCTTTTGCAGGTTCTTTTCACCACAGAAGAAAGAGAAAGAATCCTGATGGAGGCGAGAAAAAATGTTCTGGGAGAGGACGGCACTCCCACTGCCCTCCCTAACCTCGTGGACGAGGCTTTCCCCTTGAACCGCCCCAACTGGGACTACAACACCACGGAAGGTAGGGGACGCCTCCTTGTCTATCGCCGGACTCTAGTGGCAGGTCTCAGAGGAGCCACTAGACGGCCCACCAATTTGGCTAAGGTAAGAGAGGTCTTGCAGGGGCAGACTGAACCACCCTCAGTCTTCCTTGATCGTCTCATGGAGGCATATAGGAGGTACACCCCTTTTGACCCCTCGTCAGAGGGGCAGAAAGCCGCTGTAGCCATGGCCTTCATTGGTCAGTCCGCTCCCGACATTAAGAAAAAGCTGCAAAGGCTGGAGGGGCTCCAAGATCATACGCTCCAAGATTTAGTAAAAGAAGCAGAGAAAGTCTATCATAAGAGGGAAACAGAAGAAGAGAGGCAGGAGAGAGAGAAGAAAGAAATGGAGGAGAGGGAAAATAGACGGGATCGCCGTCAGGAGAGAAATTTGAGTAAAATTTTGGCCGCAGTTGTAAATGATAGACAGTCAGGAAAAGGTAAAACAGGGCTCCTGGGCAACAGGGCAGTGAAACCGCCAGGTGGCAGAAAGATACCACTGGAAAAAGACCAATGCGCCTATTGCAAAGAGAAAGGACACTGGGCTAGAGACTGCCCTAAAAACCGGGAGCGATCCAAGGTCCTGACCCTAGAAGATGATTAGGGAAGTCGGGGCTCAGACCCCCTCCCTGAGCCTAGGGTAACTTTGTCCGTGGAGGGGACCCCCGTCAACTTCCTGATAGACACCGGAGCAGAGCATTCAGTACTCACTAGCCCCCTAGGCAAGCTAGGCTCTAAAAAGACCATGGTGATTGGAGCCACTGGTAGTAAATTTTACCCCTGGACGACCGAAAGAGCCCTACAGATAAACAAGAACATAGTGACCCACTCCTTCCTGGTGATACCTGAGTGTCCTGCACCCCTCTTGGGACGTGATGTGCTAACCAATCTGAAGGCTCAAGTCCAATTTACTTCAGAAGGCCCACAAGTAAGCTGGGGAAAAGCCCCCGTTGCCTGCCTTGTCCTCAACACAGAGGAAGAGTACCAGTTGCATGAAGAGCAACCCAAAAATGCAGTCTCTTCAGGCTGGCTAACTGTGTTCCCCAATGTCTGGGCAGAACAAGCAGGAATGGGGTTGGCTAAACAAGTGCCTCCGGTTGTGGTAGAACTTAAAGCTGATGCCACCCCCATCTCGGTAAGACAATACCCCATGAGCAAGGAAGCTGGGGAGGGCATCCGGCCTCATATCCAGAGGTTGCTAGACCAAGGAGTTTTAGTGGCCTGTCAGTCCCCCTGGAATACACCACTTCTGCCGGTTCGAAAACCAGGGACCAATGACTATCGCCCGGTGCAAGACCTCCGGGAAGTTAACAAAAGGGTCCTGGACATTCACCCCACAGTCCCGAACCCGTACAATTTATTAAGCTCTCTCCCACCCGAGAGAACATCGTATACAGTCCTGGACTTAAAAGATGCCTTCTTTTGCCTGCGCTTGTACCCTAAGAGTCAGCTCCTGTTTGCCTTTGAATGGAGGGACCCAGAGGGCGGACAGACTGGTCAACTAACCTGGACTAGGCTACCACAGGGGTTCAAAAATTCCCCCACCCTGTTTGACGAGGCCCTCCATCGGGATCTCGCGCCTTTTCGCGCTCAAAACCCTCAGCTTACCCTACTACAGTATGTGGATGATCTCTTGATCGTGGCGGCCTCGAAGGAGCTGTGTCACCAGGGAACTGAGAGGCTCCTCACAGAACTGAGTGACTTGGGGTATCGAGTTTCGGCTAAAAAGGCACAAATCTGTCAAACTGAGGTAACCTACCTGGGGTATACCCTCCGAGGGGGTAAAAGATGGCTCACAGAAGCCCGGAAGAAGACTGTTATGATGATCCCCTCGCCAACCACCCCACGGCAGGTACGTGAGTTTCTGGGGACTGCTGGCTTTTGTAGACTCTGGATTCCAGGCTTTGCAACCCTAGCGGCACCTCTATATCCTTTGACTAAGGAAGGGGTTCCTTTTGAGTGGAAAGAAGAGCACCAAAGAGCTTTTGAGGCTATCAAGGCGTCTCTAATGACTGCCCCCGCGCTAGCATTACCAGACTTGACTAAGCCTTTCGTCCTATATGTGGACGAGAGAGCGGGTGTAGCCAGGGGAGTGTTGACACAAGCACTTGGACCCTGGAAGAGACCTGTAGCCTATTTGTCAAAAAAATTAGATCCCGTTGCTAGTGGATGGCCCACATATCTGAAAGCTATTGCGGCAGTAGCCCTGCTGATCAAAGATGCTGACAAATTGACAATGGGACAGCAGGTGACTGTTGTAGCCCCTCATGCCTTGGAAAGTATCATGCGGCAGCCACCTGACAGATGGATGACAAATGCCTGAATGACACACTATCAGAGCCTGCTGCTAAATGAGCGTGTAACCTTTGTGCCCCCTGCCATCCTCAACCCAGCTACCCTTCTCCCTCTAACAAATGATTCCGTCCCAGTACATCAATGTACAGACATCCTCGCTGAAGAAACTGGGACCAGAAGGGACCTGACTGACCAACCCTGGCCTGGAGCTCCCAGTTGGTATACGGACGGCAACAGTTTCCTGATAGAGGGGAAGCGAAAGGCTGGAGCTGCGGTGGTGGACGGGAAAAAGGTAATTTGGGCAAGCGCTTTGCCTGAAGGAACATCGGAACAAAAGGCTGAACTTATAGCGCTTATACAAGCCCTCCGAGAGGCTAAAGGTAAGATCGTTAACATCTACACTGACAGCCACTATGCTTTTGCTACCGCACACATCCATGGGGCCATCTACAGGCAACGAGGGCTATTGACTTCGGCTGGTAAAGACATTAAAAACAAAGAAGAAATTCTGGCCCTGTTAGAAGCCATACATGCACCTAAGAAGGTAGCCATCATCCACTGCCCCGGCCACCAAAGAGGAGAAGACTTGGTGGCCAAGGGCAACTGAATGGCAGACTTAGTGGCAAAACAAGTTGCTCAGGGGGCCATGATCTTAACTGAAAAAGGTGATCCGCCCAAAAGCCCTGAGGATGAGAAGTATAACATAAAAGAGCTACTGTGGACCAGTGATCCCCTCCCATACTTTTTTGAAGGGGAAATAGAATTGACTCCCGAAGAAGGAATAAAATTTGTGAAAGGACTACACCAATTCACCCACCTGGGAGTTGAAAAAATGATGAGACTAATTAAAAATTCCCGATACCAAGTCCCCAACCTGAAGTCAGTGGCTCAAAAGATTATAGACTCCTGCAAACCATGTGCATTCACTAATGCGACTAGAGCCTACAAAGAACCTGGAAAGAGACAACGGGGAGACCGTCCTGGAGTGTATTGGGAGGTAGATTTTACTGAAGTTAAACCTGGAATGTATGGTAACAAGTATCTGTTAGTATTTGTAGACACTTTTTCAGGATGGGTTGAGGCGTTTCCCACTAAAACTGAGACTGCCCAGATTGTGGCCAAGAAGATCCTTGAAGAAATCCTGCCAAGATTTGGAATCCCTAAGGTAATCGGGTCCGACAATGGACCAGCCTTTGTTGCCAAGGTAAGTCAGGGCTTGGCCACTCAGTTGGGCATCGATTGGAAATTACACTGTGCTTACCGCCCTCAAAGCTCAGGACAGGTAGAGAGGATGAATAGGACCTTAAAAGAGACCTTGACTAAATTAGCCATTGAGACCGGCGGGAAAGACTGGGTGGCTCTCCTCCCTCTTGCGCTCTTCTGAGCCCGAAACACCCCTGGACATTTTGGGCTCACTCCTTTTGAAGTTCTGTATGGAGGACCTCCCCCCTTAATGGAAGCTGGTGGAACATTTGTTTCCGACTCTGACCCTGTCTTACCCTCCTCTTTGCTTATTCATTTAAAGGCCCTAGAAGTGATTAGGACCCAAATTTGGGACCAACTGAAGGCAGCCTATACCCCAGGGACCACCGCAGTACCCCACGGGTTCCGAGTTGGAGACAAAGTCTTGGTCAGACGGCATCGAACAGGCAGCCTCGAGCCACGGTGGAAGGGACCCTATTTGGTGTTACTGACAACCCCTACTGCGGTAAAAGTTGACGGGATTGCCTCCTGGATCCATGCCTCCCACATCAAGAGGGCCGCCAGTCAAGATGAAGAAAACCACGAAGACAATTGGACAGTGGCAGCCACTGACAATCCTCTTAAGCTTCGTTTGCGCCGCAGGCGCCACCCTGAGCCTAGGGAATCACAACCCTCATGCTCCAATTCAACAGTCCTGGGAAGTGCTTAATGAGGAGGGAAACATTGTATGGGCAACCACTGCAGTCCATCCCCTCTGGACTTGGTGGCCTGATCTCACACCTGACATCTGTAAGTTAGCGGCAGGATCCCCCAATTGGGACCTCCCCGATCATACTGATCTTAGCAACCCACCCTCTGAACAGCGGTGTGTCCCGGGCCGGATAGTGAACTCTTATGGATGTTCGGGGCAGTTCTATCGAGCTAATCTTAGAACTGCACAATTTTATGTTTGCCCTGGTCAGGGTTGGAGCAAAAGGCTTCAACAAAAATGTGGGGGGGCATCAGATTACTTTTGTGGTAAATGGACATGTGAAAAGACAGGGGAAGCTTACTGGAAGCCCTCCTCTGACTGGGACCTAATCACGGTAAAACGAGGAAGTGGCTATGATAAGTCAAACCAAGGAGAAAGAAACCCCTATAAATATCCAGAGAATGGGTGCGCTTTTAAAAACAGCCCCCCAGGATCATGCAAAGGTAAATACTGCAACCCCCTACTTATAAAGTTCATCAAGAAAGGGAAACAACACCATCTGAGTTGGCTTAAAGGAAATAGGTGGGGTTGGCGAGTATACATTCCACTAAGAGATCCTGGGTTCATTTTCACGATCAGGATGACAGTGAGAGACCCGGCGGTGACACTGGTTGGGCCCAACAAGGTCCTTATAGAACAGGGCCCCCCAGTCGTACCGGCTCCCCCAAAGGTCCCGGCCGTACCAGCTCCACCAACTCCACAGCCCAACACAGTGGTACCCTCCCTAGGGAGTAATACTCCCCTCATAAACCCTACCTTGGCTTCCCCACCGCCCCTAGGTACAGAGAGCCGTCTGGTTAGTCTAGTCCAGGGAGCTTTTTTAGCTTTAAATAGGACTAACCCTAATATGACTCAATCATGCTGATTATGCTATGCTTCTAGCCCCCCTTATTATGAAGGAATAGCTCAGATCAGGACTTATAATATTACTTCAGATCATTCTCAATGCCTTTGGATAGAAAACAGAAAGTTGACTCTAGCAGCAGTTTCAGGAAGAGGGCTTTGTTTGGGCCAGGTACCTCAGGATAAAGGGCACCTCTGTAATCAGACCCAGAACATCCAGTCTAGCAAAAGTGGTCAGTATCTAGTGCCCCCCCTAGACACAGTGTGGGCTTGCAATACCGGTCTCACTCCTTGTGTGTCTATGTCTGTTTTTAATAGTTCCAAAGATTTCTGCATTTTGGTTCAGCTTATTCCTAGACTCCTGTATCATGATGATAGCTCCTTTTTAGACAAATTTGAGCATCGGGTCCGCTGGAGAAGAGAACCTGTTACCTTAACTTTGGCAGTTCTATTAGGATTGGGAGTAGCGGCTGGAGTAGGTACAGGAAAGGCTGCCTTAATTAAGACCCCCCAATACTATGAAGAACTACGTGCAGCTATGGATGTTGATCTTAGAACTATAGAACAGTCTATAACCAAATTAGAAGAATCTTTAACTTCCCTGTCCGAAGTGGTGCTACAGAATAGAAGGGGATTAGACTTATTATTCCTTAAAGAAGGAGGACTCTGTGCTGCCCTAAAAGAAGAATGTTGTTTTTATGTTGACCATTCAGGAGTAATCAAAGATTCTATGGCCAAACTTAGAGAACGCCTAGATATGCGTAAAAGAGAAAGAGAAAGCCAACAAGGATGGTTCGAAAGCTGGTTTAATAAGTCCCCTTGGCTCACCACTCTCCTCTCCACCATAGCAGGACCGTTAATTACACTTAGGCTTTTGCTTACTTTTGGCCCCTGCATCCTTAATAAGTTAGTAGCTTTTATTAGAGAAAGGATAAATGCAGTACAGGTTATGGTACTAAGGCAACAAATCGGGTCCTTCAAGAGGTTGAAAACTCGCTCTAAGATTAGAGCCATTTTCTAAAAGGAGTGGGGAATGAAGAATAAAAAATTACTGAACTCTTCCTCACCCCAGAGCCCGACCCCTCCCATCTAGAGAGTGTTCCCAGAATACTCCTGAACTCTTCACCCCAGAATGCATTCCTGAACTCCTCACCATAGAGTTCGAACCCTCCCAACTAAAGATTGTTCCAAGAACATTTTTGAGATAAGGGCCTCCTGGAACAACCTCAGAATGAACCGGGTACATTGCCAAATAATAGGACATGACCCCTTAGTTATGTAAAATTCCCTTGGCAGAACCCCTTGTCCCTTGGCAGAACCCCTTAGTTATGCAAACTTGTACTTTCCCTGCCCCGCTCTCCCCCCTTGAGTTTTTCCTATATAAGCCTGTGAAAAATTTGGCTCGAAGTCGGTTCTCCTCTACACCATACTAGGTGCATGAGTTTCGACCCCAGAGCTCTGGTCTATGTGCTTTCTTGCTGTTGCTTTATTAAATCTTGCCTTCAACATTTTCCATTATTGCATTTTTTTTCCATTTTTTATTAGGTATTTCGCTCATTTACATTTGCAATGCTATACCAAAAGTCCCCCATAGCCACCCACCCCCTCTCCCCTACCCACCCACTCCCCTTTTATGGCCCTGGCGTTCCCCTGTACTGGGGCATATAAAGTTTGCGTGTCCAATGGGCCTCTCTTTCCAGTGATGGCCGACTAGGCCATTTTTGATGCATATGCAGCTAGAGTCAAGAGCTCCGGGGTACTGGTTAGTTCATAATGTTGTTCCACCTATAGGGTTGCAGATCCCTTTAGCTTCTTTGGTACTTTCTCTAGCTCCTTCATTGGGGGCCATGTGATCCATCCAATAGCCGACTGTGAGCATCCACTTCTATGTTTGCTAGGCCCAGGCATACTCTGACAAGAGACAGCTATATCAGGGTCCTTTCAGCATAATCTTGCTAGTGTATGCAATGGTGTCAGCATTTGGAAGCTGATTATGGGATGGATCCCCGGATATGGTAGTGTCTACATGGTCCATCCTTTTATCTCAACTCCAAACTTTGTCTCTGTAACTCCTTCCAAGGGTGTTTTGCTCCCACTTCTAAGGAGGGGCATAGTGTTCACACTTCAGTCTTCATTTTTCTTGAGTTTCATGTGTTTAGGAAATTGTATCTTATATCTTGGGTATCTTAGGTTTTGGGCTAATATCCACTTATCAGTGAGTACATATTGTGTGAGTTCCTTTGTGAATGTGTTACCTCACTCAGGATGATGCCCTCCAGGTCCATCCATTTGGCCAGGAATTTCATAAATTCATTCTTTTTAATAGCTGAGTAGTACTCCATTGTGTAGATGTACCACATCTTCTGTATCCATTCCTCTGTTGAGGGGCATCTGGGTTCCTTCCAGCTTCTGGCTATTATAAATAAGGCTGCTATGAACATAGTGGAGCATGTGTCCTTCTTACCAGTTGGGGCATCTTCTGGATATATGCCCAGGAGAGGTATTGCTGGATCCTCCGGTAGTACTATATCCAGTTTTCTGAGGAACCGCCAGACTGATCTCCAGAGTGGTTGTACAAGCCTGCAATCCCACCAACAATGGAGGAGTGTTCCTCTTTCTCCACATCCACGCCAGCATCTGCTGTCACCTGAATTTTTGATCTTAGCCATTCTGACTGGTGTGAGGTGGAATCTCAGGGTTGTTTTGATTTGCATTTCCCTGATGATTAAGGATGTTGAGCATTTTTTCAGGTGCTTCTCTGCCATTCGGTATTCCTCAGGTGAGAATTCTTTGTTCAGTTCTGAGCCCCATTTTTTAATGGGGTTATTTGATTTTCCTTCTTGAGTTCTTTATATATGTTGGATATTAGTCCCCTATCTGATTTAGGATAGGTAAAGATCCTTTCCCAATCTGTTGGTGGTCTTTTTGTCCTATTGACGGTGTCTTTTGCCTTGCAGAAACTTTGGAGTTTCATTAGGTCCCATTTGTCAATTCTCGATCTTACAGAGCAAGCCATTGCTGTTCTGTTCAGGAATCTTTCCCCTGTACCCATATCTTCAAGGCTTTTCCCCACTTTCTCCTCTATAAGTTTCAGTGTCTCTGGTTTTATGTGAAGTTCCTTGATCCACTTAGATTTGACCTTAGTACAAGGAGATAAGTATGGATCGATTCGCATTCTTCTACATGATAACAACCAGATGTGCCAGCACCAATTGTTGAAAATGCTGTCTTTCTTCCACTGGATGGTTTTAGCTCCCTTGTTGAAGATCAAGTGACCATAGGTGTGTGGGTTCATTTCTGGGTCTTCAATTCTATTCCATTGGTCTACTTGTCTGTCTCTATACCAGTACCATGCAGTTTTTATCACAATTGCCCTGTAGTAAAGCTTTAGGTCAGGCATGGTGATTCCACCAGAGGTTCTTTTATCCTTGAGAAGAGTTTTTGCTATCCTAGGTTTTTTGTTATTCCAGATGAATTTGCAAATTGCTCCTTCTAATTCGTTGAAGAATTGAGTTGGAATTTTGATGGGGATTGCATTGAATCTGTAGATTGCTTTTGGCAAGATAGCCATTTTTACAATGTTGATCCTGCCAATCCATGAGCATGGGAGATCTTTCCATCTTCTGAGATCTTCTTTAATTTCTTTCTTCAGAGACTTGAAGTTTTTATCATACAGATCTTTTACTTCCTTAGTTAGAGTCACGCCGAGATATTTTATATTATTTGTGACTATTGAGAACGGTGTTGTTTCCCTAGTTTCTTTCTCAGCCTGTTTATTCTTTGTGTAGAGAAAGGCCATTGACTTGTTTGAGTTAATTTTATATCCAGCTACTTCACCAAAGCTGTTTATCAGGTTTAGGAGTTCTCTGGTGGAATTTTTAGGGTCACTTATATATACTATCATATCATCTGCAAAAAGTGATATTTTGACTTCCTCTTTTCCAATTTGTATCCCCTTGATCTCCTTTTGTTGTCGAATTGCTCTGGCTAATACTTCAAGTACTATGTTGAAAAGGTAGGGAGAAAGTGGGCAGCCTTGTCTAGTCCCTGATTTTAGTGGGATTGCTTCCAGCTTCTCTCCATTTACTTTGATGTTGGCTACTGGTTTGCTGTAGATTGCTTTTATTATGTTTAGGTATGGGCCTTGAATTCCTGATCTTTCCAAAACTTTTATCATGAATGGGTGTTGGATCTTGTCAAATGCTTTTTCTGCATCTAACGAGATGATCATGTGGTTTTAGTCTTTGAGTTTGTTTATATAATGGATTACATTGATGGATTTTCGTATATTAAACCATCCCTGCATCCCTGGAATAAAACCTACTTGGTCAGGATGGATGATTGCTTTAATGTGTTCTTGGATTCGGTTAGCGAGAATTTTATTGAGGATTTTTGCATCGATATTCATAAGAGAAATTGGTCTGAAGTTCTCTATCTTTGTTGGATCTTTCTGTGGTTTAGGTATCAGAGTAATAGTGGCTTCATAAAATGAGTTGGGAAGAGTACCTTCTACTTCTATCTTGTGAAATAGTTTGTGCAGAACTGGAATTAGATCTTCTTTGAAGGTCTGATAGAACTCTGCACTAAACCCATCTGGTCCTGGGCTTTTTTTGGTTGGGAGACTATTAATAACTGCTTCTATTTCTTTAGGGGATATGGGACTGTTTAGAAGGTCAACTTGATCCTGATTCAACTTTGGTACCTGGTATCTGTCCAGAAATTTGTCCATTTCGTCCAGGTTTTCCAGTTTTGTTGAGTATAAGCTTTTGTAGAAGGATCTGATGGTGTTTTGGATTTCTTCAGGATCTGTTGTTATGTCTCCCTTTTCATTTCTGATTTTGTTGATTAGGATTTTGTCCCTTTGCCCTCTAGTGAGTCTAGCTAAGGGTTTATCTATCTTGTTGATTTTCTCAAAGAACCAACTCCTCGTTTGGTTAATTCTTTGAATAGTTCTTCTTGTTTCCACTTGGTTAATTTCACCCCTGAGTTTGATTATTTCCTGCCGTCTACTCCTCTGGGTGAATTTGCTTCCTTTTTTTCTAGAGCTTTTAGATGTGTTGTCAAGCTGCTAGTATGTGCTCTCTCCCGTTTCTTCTTGGAGGCACTCAGAGCTATGAGTTTCCCTCTTAGAAATGCTTTCATTGTGTCCCAAAGGTTTGGGTACGTTGTGGCTTCATTTTCATTAAACTCTAAAAAGTCTTTAATTTCTTTCTTTATTCCTTCCTTGACCAAGGTATCATTGAGAAGAGTGTTGTTCAGTTTCCACGTGAATGTTGGCTTTCCATTCTTAATGTTTTTATTGAAGATCAGTCTTAGGCCATGGTGGTCTGATAGGATACATGGGACAATTTCAATATTTTTGTATCTGTTGAGGCTTATTTTGTGACCAATTATATGGTCAATTTTGGAGCAGGTCCCGTGAGGTGCTGAGAAGAAGGTATATCCTTTTGTTTTAGGATTAAATATTCTGTAGATATCTGTCAGGTCCATTTGTTTCATAACTTCTGTTAGTTTCACTGTGTCCCTGTTTAGTTTCTGTTTCCACGATCTGTCCATTGATGAAAGTGGTGTGTTGAGGTCTCCCACTATTATTGTGTGAGGTGCAATGTGTGCTTTGAGCTTTACTAAAGTGTCTTTAATGAATGTGGCTGCCCTTGCATTTGGAGCGTAGATATTCAGAATTGAGAGTTCCTCTTGGAGGATTTTACCTTTGATGAGTATGAAGTGTCCCTCCTTGTCTTTTTTGATAACTTTGGGTTGGAAGTCGATTTTATCCGATATTAGAATGGCTACTCCAGCCTGTTTCTTCAGACCATTTGCTTGGAAAATTGTTTTCCAGCCTTTCACTCTGAGGTAGTGTCTCTCTTTTTCCCTGAGATGGGTTTCCTGTAAGCAGCAGAATGTTGGGTCCTGTTTGTGTAGCCAGTCTGTTAGTCTATGTCTTTTTATTGGGGAATTGAGTCCATTGATATTAAGAGATATTAAGGAAAGGTAATTGTTGCTTCCTGTTATTTTTGTTGTTAAAGTTGGCATTCTGTTCTTGTGGTTGTCTTCTTTTAGGTTTGTTGATGGATTATCTTCTTGTTTTTTCTAGGGCGTGGTTCCCGTCCTTGTATTGTTTTTTTTCTGTTATTATCCTTTGAAGGGCTGGATCGTGGAGAGATAATGGGTGAATTTAGTTTTGTCGTGGAATACTTTGGTTTCTCCATCTATGGTAATTGAGAGTTTGGCTGGGTATAGTAGCCTAGGCTGGCATTTATGTTCTCTTAGTGTCTGTATAACATCTGACCAGGCTCTTCTGGCTTTCATAGTCTCTGGTGAAAAATCTGGTGTAATTCTGATAGGCCTGCCTTTATATGTTACTTGACCTTTTTCCCTTACTGCTTTTAATATTCTCTCTTTATTTAGTGCATTTGTTGTTCTGATTATTATGTGTCGGGAGGAATTTCTTTTCTGGTCCAGTCTATTTGGAGTTCTGTAGGCTTCTTGTATGTTCATGGGCATCTCTTTCTTTAGATTTGGGAAGTTTTCTTCAATAATTTTGTTGAAGATGTTTGCTGGTCCTTTGAGTTGAAAATCTTCATTCTCATCCACTCCTATTATCCGTAGGTTTGGTCTTCTCATTGTGTCCTGGATTTCCTGGATGTTTTGAGTTAGGATCTTTTTGCATTTTCCATTTTCTTTGATTGTTGTGCCGATGTTCTCTATGGAGTCTTCTGCACCTGAGATTCTCTCTTCCATCTCTTGTATTCTGTTGCTGATGCTGGCATCTATGGTTCCAGATTTCTTTCCTAGGGTTTCTATCTCCAGCGTCGCCTCACTTTGGGTTTTCTTTATTGTGTCTACTTCCCTTTTTAGGTCTAGTATGGTTTTGTTCATTTCCATCACCTGTTTGGATGTGTTTTCCTGTTTTTCTATAAGGACTTCTACCTGTTTGGTTGTGTTTTCCTGTTTTTCTTTAAGGACTTGTAACTCTTTAGCAGTGTTTTCCTGTTTTTCTTTAAGGACTTGTAACTCTTTAGCAGTGTTCTCCTGTATTTCTTTAAGTGAGTTGTTGAATTCCTTCTTTATGTCCTCTACCATCATCATGAGATATGCTTTTAAATCCAGGTCTACCTTTTCAGGTGTGTTAGGGTGTCCTGGATTGGGCGAAGTGGGCGTTCTGGGTTCTGATGATGGTGAGTGGTCCTGGCTTCTGTTAGTAGGATTCTTACGTTTACCTTTCGCCATCTGGCAATCTCTGGAGTTAGTTGTTATAGTTGTCTTTGTTAAAAGATTGTTCCTCTGTTGATTTTGTTACCCTCTATCAGTAGGCGTGGGAGAAAAGCTCTCTTCTCTGAGTTTCAGTGGTCAGAGCAGTCTCTGTAGGCAAGCTCTCCTCTCTCAGGGAAGGTGTACAGTTATCTGGTGTTTGGACCTCCTCCTGGCTGAAGGTGAAGGCCCAAAACAGGATCTTTCCCAGAAGCTGTGTTGCTTTGGCCAGGAAGGTGGCCAGTTGTCTGGAGTCAATGATGTCGCAGCCTCAGAAGCTCTGTGGCTCTTGCCAGGAAGGTGGCTGGTTGTCTGGAGCTGAGGATGGTGCCGCCCCAGAATCTCTGCGACTCTCTCGCCCGTCCCAGAAACAGCTGGCACTCTGTATTCCACACGGTCACCCGTGCAGCCTGCCCTCCGCGGAGTCCCGGAGCCAAGAAGGCTCCCGCCGGCGCCTGTGCCACAAACCTCTCAGGCCAGGCAGACCCCCGTGCTCTCACCAGGAAGGTGGCCGGCTGTCTGGAGCTGAAGATGGCGCCGCCCAGAAGCTCTGTGACTCTCTCGCCCGTCCCAGAAACAGCTGGCACTCTGTATTCCACACGGTCACCCGTGCAGCCTGCCCTCCGCGGAGTCCCGGAGCCAAGAAGGCTCCCGCCGGCGCCTGTGCCACAAACCTCTCAGGCCAGGCAGACCCCGTGCTCTCACCAGGAAGGTGGCCGGCTGTCTGGAGCTAAAGATGGCGCCGCCCAGAAGCTCTGTGACTCTCTCGCCCGTCCCAGAAACAGCTGGCACTCTGTATTCCACACGGTCACCCGTGCAGCCTGCCCTCCACGGAGTCCCGGAGCCAAGAAGGCTCCCGCCGGCGCCTGTGCCACAAACCTCTCAGGCCAGGCAGACCCCCGTGCTCTCACCAGGAAGGTGGCCGGCTGTCTGGAGCTGAAGATGGCGCCGCCCAGAAGCTCCGCCTTCAACATTTTGAGTTCGGTCTCAGTGTCTTCTTGGGTCCGCGGCTGTCCCGAGGCTTGAGTGAGGGTCTCCCTTCGGGGGTCTTTCATAGTCACAATATGTTGATAAAAAATAACTTGTTATAATTTTGCCACCGGAAAATACCTGAACATTGTTCCAATAATATGTTTGCAAAACTTGAATTTATTTCAAGAACATTACAAATAATTTATTTCATTCTTTTTTTATTATTTATTTTCTTTTTTTCTTTTTTTTACATTTCAAATGTTATTCCCTTTTCTATTTTCCCCTCCAAAAATCCCAGTCCTCTCCCCTCTATCCCTGCTCTCCATCACACCTACTCCCAATTCCTGGCCCAGGCATTCCCAAAACTTGGTCATAGGAACTTTACAAGAACAAGTGTCTCTCCTCCCATTGATGACTTACTAGTCCATCCTCTGCTACATATGCAGCTGTAGGCATAAGTCCCAACTTATGTTTACTTTGATTGGAGATTTAATCTCAGGGAACTCTGGGAGTACTTGTTAGTTGTTTTTCCTCATAGAATGTTCCTTGTGTACTTTATCTAGCTCCATAATTAGGGACCCTGTGCTCAGTCCAATGGATTTCTTTGAGCATCCACTTCTGTATTTGTCAGGAAATGGCAGATCGTCTCAGGAGACAACTATATCAGTCTCCTGTCCCTAAGCTCTTGTTTGGCTCTTCAACAGTATCTGGGTTTGGTGGTTGTTTATGGTATGGATCACAGAATGAAGCAGTGTCTGGATTCCTTCAGTCTCAGTTCCAAACTTTTTCTCTGTAACTCTTTCCATGGGTCTTTTGTTCCCAATTCTAAGAAGGAACGACATATCCACACTTTGGTCTTCCTTCTTGTTGAGTTTCATGGGTTTTGCAAATTTTATCTTGTTTTTTCCGAGCTTCAAGGATAATATCCACTTATCAGTGAGTATATATCATGTGCGTTCTTTTTTGATTGAGTTATCTCACTTAGGAACATATCATCCAGATACATCCATTTGTCTAGAGAATTTCATGAATTCATTGATTTTAATAGAGATGTAATATTTCATTATGTAAATGTACTATATTTTCTGTATTCATTCCTCTGAAGACAGGCATCAGGTTTATTTTCAGCTTCTTGCTATTATAAATAAGGATGCTATGAACATAGTGATGAATGTATCCTTATTACAAGTTGGAATATCTTCTGGATATATGCCCAGGAAGACTATTGCTGGATCTTCAGTAGAACTATTACCACTTTTCTGAGGAAACCCCATCTGCTTTCCAGAGTGGTAGTACCAACTTGCAATTCCACAAGCAATGGAGGAGTGTTCCTACTTCACCACATACCCACCAGCAACTATTGTCATCTGAGTTTTAGATCTTAGCCATTCTGACTCTGTGAGGTGGAATCTTAGGGTTATTTTGACTTTCCGTTCCCTGATGATTAAGGATTTTGAACATTTGTGAGGTGCTTCTCAGCCATTCAGTGTTTCTTAATTTAGAATTTTTTGTTTAGAACTGTCCCCATTTTTTTAAATAGTGTTATCTGATTTTCTGGAATCCAGCTTCTTGAGTTCTTTGTATATATTGAATATTAGTCCCTTATCTGATTTAGCATTGATAAAGATTTTTCCCCCTTTTGTTCTAATGATAGTGCCCCTTGCCTTACAGAAGTTTTGCAATTTTTGAGGTCCCATTTTTCTATTTTTAATCTTATAACAACAGCTATTGCTGTTTTGTTCAGGAATATTCCCCATTTAACCTTGTCTTCGAGGCTCTTCCACACTTTCTCCTTTATAAGTTTCAGTGTCTCTGGTTTTATGTGCAGTTCCTTGATCCAATTAGACTTGAGCATTGTACAAGAAGATGAGAACAGATCAATTTGCTTTCTTCAATATGGTAACTGCCAGTTGAGCTAGCACCATTTTTTGAAAATGCCATTTTCTTTCCACTGGGTGGTTTTATCTGCTTTGTAAAAGATCAAGTGACCACATGAGTTTGGGTTCATTTCTCTGTCTTCAGTTCTGTTCCATTTATCTACCTGTCAACTCTATTCCTGTACCATGAAGTTTTTATCATAATTGCTCTGTAGTACAGCTTGAGGTCAGGCATGGTGATTACAAAAGACATTCTTCTATTGTTGAGTATAGTTTTGGATATAGTAGGTTTTTTTTTTCAAAATGAATTTGCAAATTGCCCTTTCTAACTCAGTGAAGAAATGAGTTGGAGTTTTGATGGTGATTGCAATGAATATCAGATTGCTTTTTGAAAGGTAGCCATTTTTACTATATTAATCCTGCCAAATTACTAGCATGGGAGATTTTAACATCTTCGAAGATCTTCTTTGATTTCTTTCTTGAAGAAACTTGAAGTGTTTATCATACATATCTTTCACTTTCTCAGATTCACACCAAGGAATTTTATATTATTTGTGACTACTATGAAGCACGTTTTTCCCTAATTTCTTTCTCATACTATTTGTCTTTTCTGCAGAGAAATTCCTCTGTTAAATTTAAATTAATTCTAAATTCAGCTCCTAAGCTGAAAATGTGTATCAGGATTAGGTTTTCTCTGTTGTAATTTTTGGGGTCATAGATACATGCTATCATATCTTCTGGAAATAGAGACATTTTGACTTCTTCCTTTCCAATTTGTATTCATCTGTTCTCTTTTTTTTTTGTATAATTGCTTTGGCTATTATTTCAAGTACTCTATTGAATAGGTAGGGAGAAAGTGGGCAGCCTTGTCCAGTCCCAGATTTTAGTCGGATACCTTCCTGTTTCTGACCATTTAGATTAAAGTTAAATCCTGGGCTTTCTTTTCTTTTCTTTTCTCTTCTTTTCTTTTCATTTAGCTGTATGCCTTGAATTGCTGGTCTTTCCTGGACTTATTATGAATGGGCATTGTATTTATCCAACTATTTGCTCAGCATCTAATCAAATTATCATGTGGTTTTTGTAGTTGAGTTTTTTTTTTTTGTTTTTGTTTTTGTTTTTGTTTTTCTATAATGGATTTAATTGATGGATTTTCGATATTAAACTCTCCCTGAATCATAAAAAGGAGGCCAACTAGATCATGATGGATTATCCTTTTGATGTATTCTCAGACTCGTTTTGAAAGGATTTTATTTAGTATTTTTGCATCGATATTCATAATGGAAATTGGAATAAAGTTTCCTTTCTTCATTAGGTCTCTGTATAGTTGTAATCTTGCTTCATAGAACATATTAAATAGTGTTCCTTCTCTTTTAATTTTGCATAATAGTTTGAGGAGTATTGGTATTAGGTCTCCATGAATATCTGATAGAATTCTGAACTAAACCCATCAGATCCTGGGCTTATTTTTGGTTGGGAGACTATTAATGATTGCTTATAATTCTTTAGGGGTGTTATGACCCTCACTACAGTCTTGCCAGAAAGAATGCCCACAGGACACTCGGATCCTTCTGCAGTAAAGCTTTAATGCATCTCGAGAGATAGATGATCAGCTTCAGGACAGGAGACCCAGAGAGCAGAAAACCCCTCCCTTATATAGGCTGTGAAGTACAGTTAGAAGTATGGTTTGAGACGTGCACCACCGGAATTATCTGACCACCATCAGCTTGATGACACCATTGGAGAGACAGGGCTCAGGTAATGGAAAGATACCCCGGTGCCTGTGAACACTCACCATGAGCAATAGTGACAATGGTGTTGTGAGCACCATCTTGTAATGGTGACTGTGAGGACGGCTCCTCACATCTCACCCTTTTCTTTTATGTTAGAAGCAACAGGCCACCCAGTATGGAGAGTGGAGATAGAGGTCAAATTCCCAATGTGTAAGCATAGGGGCCTTACACAAAACCTCCTCCCAGACTCGTCACCCAGAGGGGTCTTGGTCAGCTCCCCTGTTGTTTTTCGTGGGGGAAGGACACTAGGACACTCAACCTTCTTGACAGATGACATATCTCCCAGGAAGAAGCTCAAATTAGACCACAACGCCATTCCAGTGCAGTGCTTAGCCTCAAAACTCTCCTGGGCTGTTAAAGCAAACCTGCTCCAACCCATGCAGCAAGACTCGCCTCATGGTTTTGTGGAGCTGTATGGCCAGCAACCTTATTGCTTGAGCATCATGGATATTCATATATCAGGGGAGACACCATGCTCCAAAGCAACAAGTGCCTGGGTTACTATCATCCTGTCCCTCCTTGTTTGGGATTTAAGTTTGCAGATCATCCATAGTAGGATCAGTACTCCACTGTACAGAGCAACTCCAAACAAACCCACCCCCACCCATTGCTTGAAGTAGGAGAATGCTGCAGAAATCCAGGTAGAAAATCCTTCCATCAATGACAGGTCAAGACATGTCGAATCGACTTATAAGATGGTGATCCTCAGCTCCCGGAGTGTCTGTTCAAATTCTATGGTCCAATTCTGTAACAAATAACAAGACAAAGCCTATTACAGGTTAGCTGTTCTTGTAAAATTCTGAAATTGTAGTAAGGTGATACAGACGCTAGGCAGCTTATGTTTGCAACCCAGCTGAGACATTTGCCAAAGAATATACACCTGCTCTTGGACCAGATCGATCCGTTGGTTTACCAACATGAGGCCTCTCTGTATCTGGGAGTTGGCCATGGCCTTCCTGTTCAGGGCCAATGTCACTCTTGCCGAAAGGTCATTTTATAGTTTGCATTGTCTGAACCGTAGCAGACAAGGCAAGGGCCGAAACAGTGACAGAGGCAGCTACTGCTGCTGTTGCTACCAAGCCAACTATAATAGCAGAGATTCCAAAATCTCTCTTTTCTCTAAATAATCTTAAATTCTAGAGGCTCCCACAGGAACTGGAACAAATCTAGGCACATGAGTAACCAAAGCAAAGGGATACTTAGTAGCATCCCAACACAGGGTATAGAAACTTTCATTAAGCAAGCAATCTAACTCTAATTGATTACTATTTAAACTTTTATTACTTACCACCCACAGAAAGGGGGCCAAACACAAACCGGGGTGACAGTATAATTCACCCTTTTAAATGCTTTATATTTAGTATTAGAGGAGGACCGATTGAATGACCCCAAACCAGCACTCAAAGTGCCCTACAACTCAAAACCCATTTGGCCCTTTTCACTATATCCACCTTCAATCATGGCCATAGGTGAAAGATCGGTACAGCTCTCATTAAGCCCACAAAGTAACCATTGATCAAAAGGGTTAGCATCTGTCCGATCAGGATCCATGAAGTTAAAATCACGTCCAGCAAGGATTTCATTAATCTCTACACTTACATATGGGGAAAAGGAAAAAAAAATCCTTCAACCACCCAAAAGGGTTTTCTGGCCTGGCACCCAGTCCAAGGAAGCATGGAGTCCTCCGAGGATCTTCCTTTACAAAAGGGTGCCATTCTTGGTTGCTGGGGCAGTGCTTTCCTGTATTTAGGACTAGGCCACCAGCCTTGGATTATCAAGGCATTGGCTATTATTTCAGAGTGGGTTCCCCAAGCAGCTGCTTTCAACCAGGCCACTGATTGATTTTA
This sequence comes from Mus musculus, assembly GCF_000001635.26. Classification (NCBI taxonomy): domain Eukaryota; kingdom Metazoa; phylum Chordata; class Mammalia; order Rodentia; family Muridae; genus Mus; species Mus musculus. The sequence continues at coordinate 10,159,906 of NC_000087.7, read as the reverse complement.
TAAGGATATACACTGGCGTTTGGTCTTTCAAGTCAGAGATCATAACAAAGCACAGGCTTCCTTTGAGGGAGAAGTTCTGTTTTCCATCAGAACCCGAATTTGTCCATCTAATGGTAAAAAGGCAAGTCCCAGCTCCCTATCAGTAGTAAAGAAATGTGGAAAAACTTGTGCACTGTGCATGACAGGCATGGGCAGAATGTTAGACATAATACCCCAACACAATTCCCCCGATATTCTAGGAACCATGATCTCCAGTAGAAGGGTCAGTATCCATCATTGTTTCCAGAATTCCCTCTTTTGTCCACATCTTCTGAAGGGGGGATCCTTCAGATGAGGCATTCTGGAACCCAAAGGGGATTGTCTTTTCCTGTGGAAAGACACAAATAACTCCTTTGGATCTTATTAAAATAGGATGCGGGCCTCTACATTTTCCGGTTAAGACAACTTTCCATTTGATAATTTCTCTAGATCTGTTTGGTTCTGAACAGTGACAATCAGCTGCAGTGTGGCCTTGCTCATCAATATTCAAAAAATTAAGAGTAAAGAGTACCATGGAGATGTCCACTCTCAGTGTTAAGGGTAAGAGCCTCATCGACTCACCCTTTCTTTTTGATAAGGTAAATTTTAACAGTGTGGTTGGCACGTTCCACAATGCCTTGTCCCTGTATGGCAAACCAGTTAAATAAGTTACATTCCTCTGTAGACAGAATTGTTGAAAATTTTGAGAGGTGTAGGCCAGTCCATTATCTGTTCTAAGAAATTTGGGTTGTCCCCAAGCACTCCAAGCTTCAAGGTAATGTTGAATTACATGTGTGGCTTTTTCTTAGTAGAGGGATCAGTTTTACTGCCCTCTTTTCTCTCTCCCCTTCCTTCTGAATCCCGGGGAGGGCCCTTTTTCTTAGACATGTCTTTCTTTTTTCGAGCTCCCATTCTCTCATTCTGTTAGGTTTCTGACATACTGTCCTGAACCTCTTCTAGTATTTCCTGTCCCTCCACATTGGCTGTTTGGCAGGTTTCATCCTCTAGACAGTTTTATATCAGCTTGCAAATGCCTTGGTGCCCAGGCGTAAGTCTCCCTCTCCATGCTTAAGGTCAAGGTCACTTCCTAGCTTACTACATAAGGCTACAGTTAGAGACCCTGAAAAAGAATACCAGGGAGAAATGCGATACACTTCCTTAACAAAGTTCTGCAGTGTACTGGAGGCAACCTGCCTGTAATGCAGTGATCACTGACTGTGAGGAGGCCATGATAGAGTGAGTCCCTGCTCCTGATCTACACCCCATTTATAGTACTCCTTAAGCAAAACGAAAGTAAACACAGTGCTCTGCTCCCATATCTATGGAAGGCTTAGAAGATACCTCAGTGCTGCCACTTATCTACGTCGGACTGACAACACCTCATTTTTCAGCACCAGCCTCGATGGACCTCAAATCTCAGCACCAGCCTCGATGGACAGAATAAGAAACAGAATGAGGGCCAGGGCAACCAAGACTAGAGCTTCTAATGCCCCTTCCTAGGGTGCATCTAGATTAAGACCGAAATCAATAGGGATAAGAGGGTCACGATGAGACATACCTCTCCAAACTTACCTTTTCCCTGCAGTTCTGAATCCACTCCGTCTCCAGGGGTTCTCCTCAATGCCAGCGATGTTGATCCTGGGTTTATGGCACCAGATGACCTGCGCTACCATCTTGCCAGCAAGAATGCATGCAGGACACACAGATCTTTCTGCAGTAAAGCTTTAATACATCACCAGAGATAGATGAACAGCTTCAAGACAGGAGACCCAGAGAGCAGAAAACCCCTCCCTTATATAGGTTGCAAAGTATGGTTAGAAGTACGGTTGGAGACGTGAATCACCTGAATTGTCTGCCCACCATCAGCCTGATGACGCCATTGGAGAGGCAGGGCTCAGGTAATGGAAAGATACCCTGACGCCTGAGCGTACTCACCATGAGCAATGGTGACAATGGTGTTGTCAGCGCCATCTTGTATTGGTGACCGTGAGGGCGGCTCCTCACAGTGGTAGAAGTAATTACAGGGTTTCTCTGATCCTGATTTGAATTTGGTACCTGATATCTGTCTAGATAAGTGTCCATTTTATCCAGATTTTCAAGTTTTGTTGAGTACAGCCTTGAATAGTAGGATCTGATGATATTTAAAATTTACTAAATTTCTGGTGTCATTTCTCCGTTTTCATTTCTGATTTTGCTAAATTGGATACTGTTCTTGTGTTCTGTATTTAGTCTGTCTAATGGTTTATCTATCTTGTTGATTTTCTCAAAGAACAAGCTCCCAGTTTGTTTGATTATTTTTGTACTGTTCCTTTGTTGCCACTTGGTTGATTTTAGCACTGAGTTTGATTATTTCCTGACTTCAACTCCTTTTGGGTGAATTTGCTTCCTTTTGTTCTATAGTGTTAAGGTGCGATGTCAACCTACTCCTATATCCTCTCTCCGGTTTCTTTTAGAGGCATTCAGAGAGAGCTATGAGTGTCCCTCTTAGGGCTATTTTCATTGTGTTCCATATCTTGCAGTATGTTGTAGCTACATTTTCATTAAACTCTAAAAAGTCTTTAATTTAGTTCTATATTTCTTCCTTGACTGTTTTGTCACTGACTAGATTGTTGTACACATTCCACGTGTATGTGGGTTTTCAATTATTTATATTATTGTTGAAGTTAGTCTGTGGTGATCTGATAGGAAGCAGGAAATTATTTCAATAATTTTATATCTGTTGAGGCATGTTATGTGACTGAGTGTATGCTCAATTTTGGAGAAGGCATCCTGAAGTCCTGAGAAGAAGGGACATTCGTTTGTTTTAGGATACAATGTTCTATAGATATCAACTAAACGTATTTGCTTCATAAATTCTGCAAGTTTCACCGTGTATCTTTTTAGTTTTAGTTTCCAGGATCTGTCCATTAATGAGGGAGGGGTGTTGAAGTCTTCCAATATTATTGTGTGTGGTACAATATGAGTTTTGAGCTTTACTAAAGTTTCTTTTATAAATGTGGATGTCATTGCATTTGGAGTATAAATGTTTAGATTTGGGAGTCCATCTTAGTAAATATTAACTTTAATGAATATGACGTTTCCCGCCTTGCCTATTTTAATAACTTTTGGTTGAAAGTCAATTTTATTTGATATTTGAATGGCTGCTCCACCTTATTTCTTCGGATCATTTGCTTGGAAAGTTCTTTTCCAGCCTTTTAGTCTGAGGTAATGTCTGACTTTGTCCTTGGTGTTTGTTTTTGTTATGCTGAATATTGCTTACACATCCATTTTTTTATTCTATGCCTTTTTACTGGTGAACTGAGTCCACTGATATTAAGAGATACTAAGAAAAGTCATTGTTGCTTCTGTTATTTTTGTTATTAGAGTTGGAATTTTGTTCATGTAGCTATCTTCTTTTAGGTTTCCTTCAACTTTAATTTCTTCTTTTTTCTCGATTGTAATTTCCCCCTTTATATTGAAATTGTCCCTTTATTATCGTTTGGTGTGCTGGATGCATTGGAAGATATTGTGTAAATATTGTTTTGTCACAGAATACCTTGTTTTCCCAAGCTATGTTAAAAGAGTTTTGCTTCATATAGTAGTCTTGGCTGGCATTTCTGCTCCCTTACATTCTGTATGACTTCTACCCGACATTTTCTCCTTTCATAGTCTCAGGGGAGAAGTTATGTGTAATCCTGATAGATCTTGCTTTATATATTACTTGACCATTTTCCCTTACTGCTTTTAATATTCTTTCTTTGTTTTGTGCATTTGGTGTTTTGACTATTATATGATGGCAGAAATTATTTTTTTCTGGTCCAAATAATTTGGCGTTCTGTAGTCTTCTTGTTTATTCATGAGCATATCTTTCTTTAAGTTAGGGAATTTTTTTTCTATAATATTGGTAAAAATATTCACTAGCCCTATAATTTGGAAACCTTACTTCTCATCTATACCTATACCGGATTTCATGTACGTAATTATGACATTTCTAAAAGCTGTTTCAAAAATTCACCTGGGCAGTATTTCCTGAGAAATTCAAATCATTAATACTTTATTCCCTTTTACTAATATAGCATATAATGTTTCCATTTTCTTTGTCTATATAGTACAGAGCCCAGCATTTGACAAAGATGAGAATATATCATCTCAGGAAGAAACAGATGAAGATACGGTGTAATATTTTCAATTTTTTCCCATTTCAATAGAGTACTTCAAAAGTGGTGTTTGTGATCCCTTAACTGGAGAAGTAGATTCAGGAAAATGAGCAATTCAGGGTCAGATGCTCTTATATGTGTAGATCAAGACCAGATTGTGGTCCTTTAGACCTTGTGATCACAAAAATATAGCAACTAGTATAATACAACCACCTGCATGAGATGTTCCCAGATATACACACAAAGAAAAGGAGAACCATTATAAAAATAAGAGAAGGACCATTTGGGAAGAAGAAGGATCTCAGCAATGGTAGTACAGTTATGAAGAAGTGCTGTGAGGTGTAAATGTATGAATTGTTTAAAGTAAATATTACATGTTTTTTTTTTGGAATTCTATCATGTATTTTATATGGATATGACATTTGGTTCAAATCAAATATTATATATTTATTAAAAATAATTAAAATAATTTTCTGTGTAAAGTTTTGTGTGTGGTAGAAAAAATGTCCTACGGTGAGACTCCAACTTATAGTGTATCTCACAGGAAGGCAAATCCCCTAGACGTTCCCCAAGCTTGTTTTCGCTGATCTCTGAAAATACAGCTAGGAAGAAGCTCTTTGTTCTCTATAGCCAGCAAAAAGGCTTTTTGTTTCTATACTTTTTAACCAGAGATGCCTGCCTTCCTGTGCCAAGGACAATGAGATAAAAATTTAGAAAGGACTCACGCCCCACTCCTGCCTTGAAAATTTCACCAAGAACACCAGGAAGAGAAGAATTCCCCTGCCAACATTTCCCAACTCCTCCCAACTCTCCTCCCAACTCCTCCCAATTCCTCAGCTAGCTGTTAAAAGCCCCTTACTGTCACAGCTCGGTGTCAAACTCCCCTGCCCTTCTAGGCAGAGTGACTTTTCCTCAGCCAACTAATAGTAAAACCTCTTACAGTTTGCTTCAGTTGTGGTTTTCTCTTGGGTCATTGGGGTGCTGGCCAGCTCATTCCAGGACTTGAGAGGAGGCCCAGCTTCTGAGGTCTTACATTTGGGGGCTTCTCCACCATGATTTGTGGCCTACCCCAATTCTCAGAGACCCTGCTTGGAGGTAGGATTCTATCTTTGTCTGTATCTTTGTCTCTATCTTTTTCTATAACTTTCCTCTATCTTTGTCTCTTTTTGTGCCAGCTCTGTTTGAATTCACTATTCTCCGTTTGCAGTTGTAAATGCTCGTGAGAGCAACGAACTCCCTTTTTCAGATGGAAAAGGGTTACTGACAGACATGTCAGGAGAAACCGGCTACCACCCTGTGGGACATCCCAGGAGTTCTGAGGTCGTTCCAGGGATACCTGGAGATCTCCTATCAGTGTGCCAAGTGAGAGTTTGCTCACTCGACTGTCTGTTTCTGTTACTGGGTGCCAAGTGAGTGTGTGCTCTCTCGGCCATCTTATTGGGGCCTGGTCTTGGTTATTGTAATCTTTTTTGTATATATATTTTTTCCGTGTATGTGACTCTGATGTTGGGACCGACTATTAGCATGCCCCTTGGACTGACCCTTGATCACTGGACTGAATTTAAGACTAACACTCACATTATCTCTGTGGATGTCTGAAATAGATTTTAGAGAACTTTCTGCTCTACAGAATGGCCAGCTTTGATGTTAGTTGGCCACTAGAGGGCACTCTTTGTTTGGTTCTGTTTTCAGCACTTAAAGTTGTTTTACAGAGGGGACCAGGGTCTCAGCCAGATTATGTGCCCTACATTCTCATCTAGAAAAATTCAGCATGGTATCCCCCCTCTCCCATCCTGTTTAAAGCCTTGGGTTCAAAAGAATAATCCAGGCTCCCCAGTCCTGGCCCTCTGCCACCCAGAGGGGGGAAAAAAAGTTAAAACTGGCACAGGTTGAACTGCAGCCCTCGGTTTCTCCCAAGATCTATCCAGAGTTAGAAGAACCTCCAAAATGGCATAGCACACCACCCACATATTGCCAACTGGTCCCCTCCAAGAACTCTCAACAGGGTGCTACTAGATATTTGGGGAGGGACCAGTTGCTAAAGCCCAAGGCCAGCAAGCTCGAAGCCCAGAGTCACCAGATTCAACCATTGCACTGCCTTTATGTACTTATGACCCTCCTCCAGCAGGCCCAAGACAACTGCTGACCCTTCAGTAATGGCCCTTTTCCTCCTCTGACCTCTATAACTAGAAGGCAAATCATACCCCTCTTCTTTGAAAACCCCTCTAGCCTGCTAATCTAATGGAATCTCTCATATTCTCTCTTCAGCCTACTTGGGATGACTGTCAGCAGCTACAGATTCTTTCACCACAGAGGAGAAGGAGAGGATTCTGAGAGGAAAGAAAGAGCATGCTGGGGGCCAATTGACTACCAATAAAACTTCTGAATGAAATGGATGCAGCCTTCCCTCTGACATGTTCTGACAGGACTGACCATATGGAGCAATTGACAATTTTCTGCTGGGCTCTGATAATAGGACTGAAAGGAGCTGGCAGGTGCCCCACCAATTTGGCCAAGGTAAGAGAGATCCTACAAGAGAAAAAGGAGCCCCCAGCAGTGTTTTTAGAATACCTCTGAAATGTATAGAGGTGTTACACTACCTTTGACCCTACTTCGGCGTGCCAGCAGGTGACAGGTGTCATGGCTTCCATTGGGCAGTATTCTTCTGACATTAGGAAAAGGTTACAGCGTCTAGAGAGTCTGAAAACATTATCTTTACAACATCTATTTAAGGAGTCAGAGAAAGTGTACCATAAGAGAGAGAGAGTGACAAGCCAGCAACAGGGTATATTGGGCTCTGAGTCTGCAGACACCCTGAAGGTCCCCAAAAGACCCTCAATAGGATCATAAGACCTCTGGTGAATGGAACACAACCTCTGCTCCAATCCAATCTCACAGGATCTGAGACTGCATTAATTAGGGAAGCAGAAAAACTGGCCTGACAATGGTCACAAGTCCCTCTGCTCTGTGCCAGCACCTGGGCAACTTGTTGGACGGAGTCTGAGGACAGCCCCAAGGTCCTCACAGAAACATCCACGAGATCTTAAGACCTTTGGTGAATGGAAAACAACTTCTGCTCCAATCCTATCATGCAGGACCTGAGACTGCATTCATTAGGGAAGCAGATAAACCGGCCTGACCAGGGTCACAAGTCCCTTCCAATCCATTACAGCACCGGGGACCTTGGGGGCAGAGTCTGTGGACACCCCAAAGGTCCCAACAGGACTCTCCATGGGATCTTAGTAACTCTATTGAGTGGATTACAACATCTGCCAGGAGGAAGGTTCGAACACCAGATATCTGGGACCCTTCTCTGCAAGAGGAGATCTTGCCTGCAGAGAGTACTCTGAACACTGAAACTCAGGAGAAAACTAGTCTCCGAGGTCTGCTGATAGAGGCTAACATAATCACCTGACCATCGTTATGGCAACTATTAGAAAACAAAGCATTTAATTGGAGGCTTTGTTACATTTTCAGAAGATTGGTCAATCATCACGGGAGGTACCCCATCACTGGAGCAATAGAGAACTATTGATCCTTAGGCAAAAAGAGAGATTCTGCCATTGTATTGTCTCCTTGAAAACTCAAACCCATCCTTGTTGACACACCTATCCTCCAATGAAGCCACACCTTCTCGTATTCCTTCTAATCTTTAAACTCACTGCCACTTCCTGGTAATGAAATATTCATATATATGTGTCTATAGGGGATTTATTATTCAAACCGCCACTTTTCCCATGGCTCGATCAGCTATTTTTTTTTAAATACATCCTAAAGGGCTCCCATTTATTAAGGACTACTTATGAGCTTAGCCACAGTGATGGGTCCTCCCACATCAATCATTAGCCTAGAAAATAACCCATAGACTTAACTAATGACTAAGTACTTGGAGACAGATGTTCAATTGTTCTCTCTTCTCAGGTAACTGTAGATTGTCAAGATTGGGAAAAAATAATGTTCCATCACAGTAATTTTTAACTTACTCCATAACCTACACAAACATTACTCAACACCATCTTCTGCATTCTGCCCCTGCATAGACACTCTTCCATGTATGGCATAAGTGAAGGGTGACTACCTCCATCAGCAAGGATACTCAATAATATGTGACATGAACTGAATATTTCCTGTAGCCTCACAACCCCCACATTCTACTGTGTGTTACACTTATTGGGGGACTTGACAATCTGTCCAATATCCTGCCACCAAAGTTATGACAAAAAAAATCCTCATCATGAAATCCAATGAATTTTACCTGATTTCTTTCTCCTGGGGCAACTGAGAGTTATCCCTTAATGCTTATATTGGTGTCTGATTCATCTGTAATAAACCCACTACTATTAACAGCTACATCACAGGAGGTATGACAAATACCATCTCCCATGAGTTGGCCAAGCCTTTTCAGAAGCTTTTTTGAAGTATCCTTTCTATACTAAAAAATCCATTGATTCCTTTATTTTTAAGTGTGTAATTTAATGATTTTAACACATTTTCACCTCCGTTCCATTTTCCCCTCATTTTCTAATACTTCATATGATATTGCAATCTATTAAAGTATAGTAGTGAATACAGCGAAAGGACCAGTGTGTGAAGCAGCAAATTTCTTTATTTCTCAGACAACAGATACACTGCCAGAATCTTCCAGGTACAACTGCTTGGTAACTTTGTGTCTAATGTTAGCATGATTCTTCCAGAAAAAAAGCTTAAAGAATTAAGCCATGGTTACACTGGACCAGACAAGTCAGTATCACTAGTGAAAAACATTCATGTAAATCATTTTCATCACTGTTACAATGTGCCTTAGCAGCAAGGAAAACAGGTCCATGGTCACAAGAGTATGAAAGAGGCATCAAGAAGCACAGTTGTCTAACTTGTTAGCAGCCAGTAAGCATCAACACAGGAAGTGAACAAAGACAATAAATACCTTCCAAGACATGTTCCCAATGACCATGTTTCTTTACAAGTGCCTCACCCCTTCCATGCACACCCATCAATCAATTAACTTAGGGCATTGATTAAAGCCCTAAGGGTCCAATCACTTTTCAGATTGTTCTACCTTTGAACATTGTACTTCGGAACAAAATCTTCATCAAAGACCCACGACTGACATTGCAAACCCATTTCACCACAGAATTCTTTATGTTACAAAACGTGATAGGATCTATCTGTCTCTTTAATGGTATCTCCGTCTAGCAGTTACAAAAGCAGAACGTTCAGGCCAACAGAATCATCACCTCCATGAGCTTTTTTTTAAAATATGAGTTCAAGAAGTAGGAAAATGCAATGCAAGTTAAGGGTCTTGATCCCCTATCCTTCCAGCTTAAAGCCATAGGGTGGACCCAGAAGTTTAGGACAAAAGTGTAAATTTCACCTATACTACAAAGAACTGTGATGATTTCTAGCCATCTCCAGTTTCAGTGTGGTATTTAGTCCCACCATCTACATCAAGGCATATTGCCTAATGTGAAATAATGCCAGCCGTTTTTTGCAAAAACCACTATGTGTTGACTTGGATGTAAAATGAGACATCTATAATATAGACACACTTGTACACACACACATACTCACAGAAAGAGGCAAGAAGTAGAGGAGATGAGTCTTAGGATCCCTCAATGAAGAGATAGTGGAAATCTTGTAAGGTAGAGAGGTCATTGAGAAACTGTATGTCTCTATCTGCACAAAATCAGGCCAGTGTGCCTTCCATCAATGAGTGGTAGGTTCTCACTATCCATCATCCCCATTTGAGAAGGTATGGACAGTTAATGAAAGATGGAGAGTCAGTTTTCATCAAAGGTATGCCCTTTGAAGGTTATAGGTTGGCCAGTCACTACTGGTAGCCCCATATCCAAAATTTTATGGGCAACACAATTGATGTGAATGGGTTTTATCAAAAGGGAGAAAAGGAGACATGAATTTGGAAGGAGGATTTAGGTGGAAATGGATCTGGTTTTGGTTCGGGAGGAGTTATTAAGAGAACTGGAAAGTAAATTCCATCAAAATATATTGTATGAATTTCTCAAGTTATTAATGAATGTAGTTCTTAATATACAATATCTGTACTGAACATAAACAGACGACTTATATTTCCATCTCCTAAATAACAAACCCTTGTATAGCAGTTTCATTACATTAAGGGCAAAAGTAATCCAGAAATTATTTAAAATAAAGAAGGATCAGAGGTGATGGCCCAGGGGCAAATTCATGCCTGTGTTTATTTACTTACAACACGAGTGCTTAGGATTTTTAGAGGGGCAGAGACAGGAAGATGACTGTGGCTTCCTGAAAGCCAGCCTCACTATTAGCTCAGCAGTAAACCCTATCAAAAGCAGATAAATTAGGGAGTGAAGGAGCAAATCATACTATACCCTTCCCTAGCTTCTGAACTTACCTGTACAGATCTGTGTGCAGAAACACATGAATATAATTAAAATATACAAGAGCTTATCTTGCATAGCTTATATGCAGTGTTTTGTTATCTTAGCCTAGAATCCTGAGGACTTTATATCATTAGAGTTCCTGAAGCAAACTCCCCAGATATAGTGGATGGGTATATTTTGTACTATGCAAAGAGACCTCAGTTAAATGTGTGTCAGTGACTCCAAAACAACTTTCCTTCTCTACCTTCCTTTATATGGCACAGAACCACCTGTAAATAATTAAAATATGAAAACAAAGCTTTTTCTCGAATTTAGGCTTGTGTTAAAATAATATTTATAACATTTTATTGAATGGAACAGAAATCTTCAGCTCCCAGGAGCAATACAGTGAATCCTGTAGGCTTCTGTTTTGTCCCATTATGAAAAAAATTAATTGCAAATCGACAGTTCCCACACTTTTAACTAAATCGGGACGAAGGGATATGTTTCCATACAAATAAGAAATGCCAATGTTATTAATCAAGTAGAAATGTGGCAGGGTTAGGATGCCTTTGGCTGATGTGACAATGATGACTGATTAGTCTCTTGTTATGCAAATAACCCTAACCCCTAAGAAAAGAAAAGTAATGATATAAAATATTTCAAGAAGTGGCATGGGAAATTATTACTTGATTTCAATTTCTTTTACATACTTTATTAGTTTGAATAATTGTGGCTCACAGAAGATCAAATATTCAAAGGAGTTAGTTTTCCAGGTGGTGGGACGTTTAGAAAGAATTAGGATTTGTGTTTTCATTAAAAGTGATTTGGCACTGGGCTTGAAATATCAAACAACCATTGAAATATCAAAAACTCTCTCTCATTCTCTCTCTCTCTCTCTCTCTCTCTTTCTTTCTCTCTCTCTGTCACTCTCTCTCTCTCATTCTTTAGCTCATTATCATCCGTTCTTTCTCCTCTCTCTCTCTCTCTCTTTCTCTCTCTCTCTCTATTTCACTCTCTCTCTCTCTCTATTTTGCTCTCTCTCTCTCTGTCACTCTCTCTCTCAGTCTCTCTCATGTTTTAAGCCATTCATCAAGTGGTTGGCATCTAGTATTAATACATTGCGTGTTAATTACACACAGTAAGGCAATCAACATTTATGATATGGATGTGAAATGGTCCTGCATTTTTTTTTAAGTTAACTCAACCTGGGAATATAGAACCGCAGATAAAGAACTGCCTCCATCACATTGGCCAGTTGCCACACCTGTAAGGAAGGATCTTTCTTGGATGGCTGTTGTTGAAGGGTCTAGCCCACTATGGGTAGTGTCATCATCTATAAAAAGGATATACAAAGTGTAGTTTGGACCATGGAAGGGTCAGAAATTGATGTTTCTGGAAGAACTGAAGATATATATGGCATGAAAAATTAAAGTGCCCGCTAATTTGTAAGTAAAGTCCATACTTACCAGCGTTCAATATTTTGTCTACCCATATTTCAAAAGTAAAATTATCAAATCTATTTCACCCTGTTTTACTGCATTTAATCTATGAAATTACTTGTAACCAGAAATACTGAAAAATTTTAAAGGCCTTTAAAACATGACTGGTTGATATTGGGTTTGTTTAACTTTATCACAACTTTGAAGGCAGGACCAAGAGCTAGGTTGTCTTCTCATTTTACAAACAATCCATGATTCAAGGTTGCAACTGGCTTCAATACAAGGTATTTAACACTGTAAAATTCCTGCTTTGTTTGAATAAAATAGTAATTGCTCTAACTTTGGGTTTTCATAAAAAGAATTTTGATGTGCTATCCAGTGTGCTGCCTCAAAGAGTCTGGCACCATTTCTGACACTAAGAACAGTTTAAAGATAACCAGGGAAAGTTTGGAACAAGGAAAATAACCACCAAGGATGTTGGTGAATCAGAAACTGAAGGCTTTCACAGGAGGAAAATAAAAACAAAAGCAAAACAAAGCAATCAACAAACAAACAGAAACCCAACCACCAAAAAATATAAACAATACAAGAGTGATTTACTTGGGCAGAATGTGACTTAGGTCATCAGGGCATTTCTGTAGGGATTTCATTTTGGATTTCTAGGAGGCCATATGAAAAGGTAAAGCCTAGATGGTTAATGTTTCTGAGTGTAATTAGGGAAGGAACCAGCATGAGTGGGGTTCTATGATGCAAGCTGAACTAGGTGATGTCACAGAGCACTGGCCATAGATTGCACATCTATTCCACTTAGAGACACTAGAATGCCTAGAAGGTGTGTCCACTATTTTCCCAGTGGTGTGTGAAAGGCAAGTCAGCTCCTGAACTCCAACTTGTTCCTCAAGCTTTTGTGGCCTGGTCTGTATCAAAAGACAGAATCTTGACGACTAAGACATTTTCTTTGGGTAAGTACATTTATGAAGTAACTGGGACCATCATAGCTATAGAAAGCTGAAAGTTTTCCCTCCCATACTGAGTAACTGTACATTCTAAATCCTCCCATGTTTGGGGCCAGGGGCATGGTTGATCCAGTTTAGTTGATCTCCTGAATTTATTATCCTTGCTAACGATATCTCCTTCAAAATTCCATTAAAATGCCAAAGCTCTTCATTGTCCTTATGTATTTTAGAAGATGTAACTTCTAAATGGCTGATATTGCCTGGACTTGTTGAGGCCAGAGTTGCAGTGGCAAATAATCACCAAATAATCCTGAGGCTGGGTCAGGTAACACAATACAGAAGGCCAGTGGTGTGCTGTGTCCCTGGGATATTTGTGAATATTGCCACCTATTTCACAGCTTGCAGGTACAAGAGAGGGTAGGTGACAACTCTGGCTAATTTTCTTTATTCTGTTTTCTCCTTGATCATTTTGGGTAAAAGGCATACCAACTTCCACATTGACATAGACATGCAAGGAGATGTTCCTCAGCAGAGGCAAATTAGCTCAGGGCTGAAGACATATTCATCTGAGTATGTTATTCTGAGCTCTCGAGAATTACTTGTTAATTTCCCTTTGATAATTTCCTTGTTTCCCTTATTTATTTGTTTGTTGTTGTTGTTGTTGTTGTTGTTTTGTTTGTTTGTTTTTTCTTTGGATGGGTGTTTAATTTTACTTTGAGTGTGTTTGTGTGTAGCTTTGGCTGTTAGGAAAATCACTTTGTAGAATAGACTAGCCTTTATCTCACTAAGGTTTGCCTCCCTCTGCCTCTTGAGTACTAGGATTAAAGACTTGGGTTACTACCATCTCCTATTAACTTCTGATTTGATTGTTTGTTTTGTTTTGTTTTGTTTGTTTTCCTTTTTTGTTTTTTGTTTGTATGTTTTGTTTTGTTTTTGTTGGTTTTTTGTTTTAGTTGTTAATGTTGTTGCTGATTTGGAGACATTTTTCCTTTGTCTACCACTGGCTGCCCTGGAACTCACTTTGTAGACCAGGCTGGTCTCTAAGTCAGAAATCTGCCTGACCCTGCCTTCTGAAAGCTGGGATTAAATGTGTGTGCCACCATAGCTGGATTATGAGCTTCTTATTTTGATCAAATTAAGTTTAGAAGCCCAAACATGTTTAGCATAACCTTCTTGACCTGCTCAAAAATTCCATTAGAGAAGAGCCTTGGTCCTGCATTCTCTCCCACCCTACACCCATTGCCTTTCAGTAACTCATATATATGACAGTAGCAACAGCATTGTGTCTGGTTTAAACAGGAAATATCTTCAATCCAAGGCAATGGGCAAGTATATTTGAACACAGAATGATAGCCACAAGACATCTGCCTGGGTTTGGTGTGGTATACCACAGCAAGGCTACAGCCATGTAGAAGAAAATACCTTTGAAGAGGCTTAGCATGTCATCCCTCATGAAGAAGAGGAGGAGGAAGTCTTCTTCCAACACCCTGAGGAATATTGTCGGCTGCAGAATTTCTCACAGTTGGAAGGAAGGTAATGAGCCTGTCACCCAATGGAAGGCCATAGTTCTAGATCAACTGCCAACAAACCCTTCTCTTTACTTGGTGAAGTATGATGGAATTGACAGCATCTACGGACTGGAGCTCTACAGTGATGACAGGATTTTAAACCTTAAGGTTTTGCCTCCCATAGTAGTATTTCCTCAGGTGAGGGATGCCCACCTTGCCAGAGCCCTGGTTGGCAGAGCGGTACAACACAAATTTGAGGGGAAAGATGGCTCTGAGGTCAACTGGAGGGGGGTGGTGCTAGCCCAGGTGCCAATCATGAAGGATTTGTTTTACATTACCTACAAGAAGGATCCAGCTCTCTATGCTTATCAGCTCCTGGATGACTACAAGGAAGGTAACCTCCACATGATTCCAGACACTCCTCCGCCTGAGGAGAGATCAGGAGATGACAGTGATGTGTTGATAGGTAACTGGGTGGAGTACACCAGAAAAGATGGTTCCAAAAAGTTCGGAAAGGTTGTTTACCAAGTTCTAGCCAATCCTTCCGTGTACTTTATCAAGTTTCATGGTGACATCCATATCTATGTCTATACTATGGTGCCTAAGATTCTTGAAGTTGAAAAATCATAAAGTACAGAAACGTAAACATATAGGACTGGAAGAAAAAAAAAGATTTTTTTTTCCTGTGTTGGCTACATAAGGGTCTTTGATAATCCCAGTATCTTTGCCAATAAAATGTGTTTTGTTCTAAAAATGTAAATGTGTGACATGACATGCTGTGAGTGAACAATTTGCTGGACGAGATGGCCTACAGTGGAAATAACTTCAAATGAAGATGAAAGTTTCATTTCAGGCGGTGAACAGTACATACACCTAAAATCATACATGCTAAAATGAACAGCTTCTCTGGTCTGCATGCAGAATAAGGAATTGGAGATGGAACTTGGAGGAGCAGGGATGGCAGAAAAAGATGGATGTTTAGTAAGTAGGGGAGAAGGACAGGACATAGGTAGAACCTCTGATGTGAAGACTGAAGGAGAAACCAAAAGTTGGGGAAAATGGGACATTTAAAAGAAATGTGGCCTTGTTGCACAAGGTGAAAACCAGAAAACTGATTGAAATAGACTCAGAAATCAGAGAAATCAGGTTTTCTTTGAAAAATGACACTTAAAGAAACCTGTATCACATTTTAAGATTTATTATCTTTACTTATGTGGGTGGGGATATGGTATGTGCTTTTGAGTACAGGTGAACACAGAGACATGTGTTGTCAGGTCCCCTGGAGCTGACATTAAAGGTGATTATTTGCCATTGGATATGAATTCAAGAAACCAAATCCATTTTTCTTGTGGTGCAAAAGTGCTTGTTACCATTGATTCATCTCTCTAATCCCATAAAGATATCTTTTTTAAGAAATCCAAAATTCACATGCATAAAACAGACCAGATTGAAGATAAGAAAGTTCTAATTGATGGTGACCATTAAAAGCAATAAGGGACACACAAAGAGTAGAGGACACTGAGAGACAAATGAATTCTAAGTTGGAGTTCTCAAAAAGTTAAGCTGGAGACACAGGAAGAAGAGAAATTTTAAGGAAATAGTCAAACTTGGGCCATATCCACATTGGCTTCTTTGTTTTCTTAATAAATAGCCAGCCTGTTATTACAGATGGGTGTGTTTGTGTGTGTGTGTGTGTGTGTGTGTGTGTGTGTGTGTGTGTGTGTGTGTGTGTGTGTGTGTGTTTGTGAGTGTGTTTGTGTGTGTGTGTGTGTCCATTTTTACACAGGCCATCTAGACTAGTGAATGTTTATATTTATGAGACTCTCTAAATCATCACAGAAACTTTGATTTTGTGTAATGAGTTCCAAAAGTAAAGTAAAACAGAAAATGAATATGCTGTGAGATAATTTTGGGTTGGAATGGATCCTGAGTTCCTTCCGTGAGCACTCTTTCCCTGTGATGAATCCTGTGATCTTTTGCAGGTCTCCAATGCGATCCCCAGATAACCATAAAAAGCCCCACAGTGGCCTGTTCCACCTAGCTCTCCTCTAAACACATGACCCCCTACATACCTATGTATAACTTCAGCCTGTCTATAGCCTGGAAATTCTAGTCTTTTACTTATATGTGACCTCATTCTTAGAAAACACTGAAGGTGTAACCAATGCATATATGCTGACCTCTTTTCTACGCCAGTTGACATGGATTTCAAATGTTATGAGTTTGCCCACAGTGTGGGTCACTTTTTGAGGAGCCCGTGTACTTCATGGAGGTCTGCCTGGGTTCCATCTATACTCTGAGAGGTTTTTTTTTTTTTTTTTTTTTTTTTTTTTTTTTTTTTTTTTTGTTGAGGCAGGAATGCCATGGACTCAGTCATTACAATTTTCCTCTCTAGAATAAGTTTGTATGCTTCAGCATTTGATAATAATCTCTATTGTTGATTAATTTTAATATCTGGGAGAGTTTCTGCAGTAACTGATTCTCTTAGGGATTAGTTGCTGTGAAAAGACACCATGTCAAAGGCCACTCTTAAGAGACAACATTTCATTAGTGCTTTTCTACATTTCATTACACGTTCAGAGATTTACTCCACGATCATCAAGGCAGAAAATATGGCACTGTCTAGGCAGACATGGTGGTGTAGAGGAAGTTTAGAATTATGCATCTTCATCCAAATGCTTCCAGGAAAAACTATGTATTCTGCATGCAGGGAGGGTCTCTTCCACACTGGTAGAGCTTTAAAGCCCCAAAATGATATGCTTCCTCCAGCAAGGCCAGACCTATTCCTACAAGGCCACACCTCCTCATAGACAAAATATATTTAGAATGCCACACTGGTTTCATAGCAATTGACAAGATCTAGCTTCTTCAAAGAGGAGGAGCCTCAGTGGAGAAGATGCCTCCACAAGATCCAGCTGTTAGGAAATTTCATAATTGGTGGGAGAGCACCCACTCCATTGTGGGTGTTGACATCCTTGTATTAGTAGTCCTGGGTTATTTAAGAAAGCAAGCTAAGCAAGACTAGAGGAGCAAGACAATAAGCATCACCACACCATAGCCTCTGAATAAGCTCCTGGCTCCAGGATCCTTTGTTGTTTCAGTTTCTGTCCCAACTTCTTTGATAATTAACAACAATGTGGAAGTATAAGCTGAATACAACCTTTGCTATGGAATTTGCTCTTTGGACATGGTGGATCCTTACAACAATAAACATAGTAAGACATTCATAGGAAAAATGTCTAACAGTGCCAATGCCACTTATCTTAAAACCACAAATAATAATGTGTAGACTTTTTATTTTTATTTAAAGATAAGATATACTCGTGTACCTACCTGAGATGTAATTGTTCTAGTTTGCTTCTTTCTCACTATGTAGAATACTACAATCAAAAATAACTTGGAAATAGAAGTGTTATGGTCTATCACCGAGGAATACAAAACAGGAAGTTGTATCAGTAACAGCAAAAAACAGCTTATTGGCTTGCCACTGTCTTAGTCACTCTTTTATTGATGTGAACAGATACCATGGATAAGGCAACTATTAGAAAACAAAACATTTAACTAGAGGCTTGCTTACATTTTCAGAAGTTTGGTCATTCACCAAGGGAGGGATCCCATCACTGGAGCAATAGAGAACTATTGATCCTTAAGCAAAGAGAGAGATTCTGCCATTGCTTTGGCTTCTTGAAAACTCAAACCCATCCTTGTTGACACATCCACTTCCTCCAATGAAGCCACACATTCTCTTATTCCTTCTAATCTTTAAACTCACTGCCACTTCCCAGTGACTAAGTATTCATATATATGTGTCTATAGAGAACTTTCTTATTCAAACTACCAATTTTCTATGGCTTGATCAGCTTTTATTATTTTAGTACAGTCTAAAAGGCTCCCAATTAAAATGACTACTGTTGAGCTTAGCCACAGTGGTGGGCCCTCCCACATCAATCATTACCCAAGAAAATTTCCTATAGACTTACCTAATAACCAAGTGAATAGAGACAGATCTTCAATTGCTCTCTCTTCTCAGGTATCCGTTGATTGTCAAGATTGGGAAAAAATAAAATCCCATCACAGGAATATTTTACTGACTCCACAACCTACCCAAACATTACTGAACAGCATTTCCTCCTCTCTGCCCCTTCATAGACCCACTTCCATGCATGGCATAAGTGAAGGATAACTTCTTTCATCAGCATGGATACTCAATAATAGGTGAAATGATGTGAATATGTCCTATAGCCACACAAACTCCCACATTCTACTGTGTGTTACACTTACTGGGGTACAACCCAATCTGTCCAATTTCCTGCCAACTCAGCTATGAGAAAAAAAAATCTCATCAATAGATCCAATGAATTTTACCTGATTTCTTTCTCCTGGGGCAACTCAGTGTTATCCCTTCATGCATATATTGGTGTCTTATTCATCTGTAATAAAACCACTACTATTAATAGATACATCACAGGAGATATGACAAATACCAACTCCCATGAACAGCTGCACAGTTGGCCAAGCCTTTTCAGTGCTTTTTTGAAGTTTCCTTTGTATAATAAAAAAATCAATTGATTTCTTTAAGTGTATAATTTAATGATTCTAACACATTTTCACCTCCATTCCATTTTAACCTCATTTTCTGCTTCTTCATATGATATTGCAATCTATTAAAATACAGTAGTGAAGGCAGAGGGAGGATCAGTGTGGGAAGCTGCAAAGTTCTTT
The DNA here is from genome assembly GCF_000001635.26 of Mus musculus. Taxonomy (NCBI): domain Eukaryota; kingdom Metazoa; phylum Chordata; class Mammalia; order Rodentia; family Muridae; genus Mus; species Mus musculus. Next base: position 10,140,768 of record NC_000087.7, on the reverse strand, counting down.
ATTTCTAAAACAACAGATACACTGTCTGAATATTCCAGATACAACTTTTTGGTAACTTTGGGTCTACTGTTAGCATGAAATTTCTAGAAAAAAAAAACCTTAAAGAATTAAGCCATGGTTCCTCTGGACCAGAGAGTTCAGTATCACTAATGAGTCATATTCATGTCAATCATTTTCATCACTGTTAAAAGATGCCTAGCAACAAGGAAAACAGGTCCATGGTCACAAGATTATGAAAGGGGCATGAATGAGCACAATTGTCCAACTTATTGGCAGCCAGTAAACATCAACACAGGAAGCGACCAAATACAATAAACACCTTCCAAGACATGTTCCCAATGACCACGTTCCTTTACAAGTTTCTCACCCCTTCCATGCACACCCATCAATCAACGCATAGATTAAAGCACTCAGGGTCCAATCACTTTTCAGATTGAGTATATTGTTCTACCTATGAACATTGTACTTCGGACCAAAACCTTCATCAAAGACCCAGGACAGACATTTCAAACCCATTTCACCACAGCATTCTTTATGCTACACAAAGTGATAGGATCTATCTGTCTCTTTAAGGGTATCTCTATCAAGCAGTTCCAAAAGGAAAATGTCCAGGTAAACAGCATCAGCACCTCCAGGAGCTTTTATAAATGTGAGTTCAAGAAGAGCGTAATTGCAATGCAATTTAAGGGTCTTTGTCCCCCATCTCTGCATCTTAAAACCATAGAACACAGAACACATAGAACACAGAAATGTAGGTCAAAAGTGTAAATTTCACCTATACTACAACTAATTGGGATGATTTCTAGCCATTTCTACGTTCTGTCTGTTACGGAGTCCACCAAGTCTGCCTCAAGGCATATTGCCTAGTGTGAAATAGTGCCAGCAGTTGATTGCAAACAACACTATGTGTTGACTTGCATGTAAAATGAGACATGTATAATATAGACACATTTGTACATACACACATACTCACAGAAAGAGGCAAGCAGTAGAGGAGCTTTGTCTTAGGAACCCTCATGGAAGAGATGGTAGAAATCTTGTAAGGCAGAGAGGTCACTGAGACACTGTATGTCTCTACTGCACAAAATCAGGCCAGTCTTCCTTGCATCCCTAAGTGGTATGCTATCACTATCCATCATCCCCATCTGAGAATATATGGACTATTGATGAAGGATGGAGAATCAGTTTTCATCAAAGGTAAGGCTTTTGTATGTGATAGGTTTGCCATGCTCTACTGGTAGCCCCATGTCCAAGAGTTTATGGGCAACACAATTGATTTGAATTGGGTTGTATCAAAGGGGAGAAAAGTAGACTTGAACTTGGGAGGAGGATTAAGGTGGGAATGGGTCTGGTTTTGGTCTGGGAGGAGTTATCAAGAGAATTGGAAAGTGAATTCCATCAAAAAAATTGTATGAAGTTCTCAAGGAATTAATTAATGTAGTTCTTAATATACAATGTCTGTACTGAACATATACAGACCACTTATATTTCAATCTCCTAAATAGCAACTCATTTTATAGCACTTACATTACATTAAGTGCAAAAGTAATCCAGAGATTATTTAAAATAAAGAAGGATCAGGGGATATGGCCCAGAGACAATGCCATGTGTGTGTTCAAACATTCACCTACAACACCAGTGCTTATGATTTTGGGAGGGGCAGAGACAGGAAGATGACTGTGGCTTCCTGAAAGCCAGCCTCACTACCAGCTCAGCAAGAAACCCAGTCACAAGGGGATAAGTTATGGAGGAAAAGAGTAGATCACACTATACCCTTCCCTAGCCTCTGAACATACCTGTACAGTTCTCTATGCAGACTCACATAAATATGATTAAAATATGCAAGAGGTTATTTTGCATAGCTTATATTCAAAAGCAATGTTGTTTTAGACTAGAAACCTGAGGACTTTATATCATTATAGTTCCTGGAGCAAACTCCCAAGATATAGATGATGGGTATATCTTCTTACTGTGCAAAGAAAACCTCAGTCAAGTGTGTGTGTCAGTGACTCCAAACAGCTTTCCTCCTCTATGTTCCTTTATATAGCATAGAATGATCTGTAAATAATGAAAATATGAAAACAAAGCTTTTTTGAGATTTTAGGCTTGTGTTAAAATCATATTTATAACATTGTATTAAATGGAAGTGAAATCTTCAGCTCTCAGGAACAATACAGTCAATCCTATAGGCTTCTGTTTTGCCCCATTGTGAACAAAATTAATTGCACATCAACAGGTCCCACACTTTTAACTAAATCAGGGAGAAGGGCTATGTTTCCGTACAAATAAGTAATGTCAATGTGATTATTCAAGTAGAAATCTGGCAGGGTTAGGATGCGTTTGGCTTATGTGATAGTGATGACTGATTAGTCTCTTGTTATGCAAATAACCCTTACCTCTGAGAAAAGACAAGTAATGATATAAAATATACTATGAAGTGACATGGACACTTATTACTAGATTTCATTTTCCTTTACATACTTTAGTTGTTTGAAAAATTGTGGCCCACAGAAGCTCAAATATTCAAAGGTGTTAGTTTTCCAGGTGGTGAGATGTTAAGAAAGAATTAGAATTTGAATTTTTATTAAAGGAGATTTGTCACTATTCTTTGAAATATCAAAAATCCATCAGGCTCTCTCTCTCTCATTCTTAATCTCTCCTCATTCTCTCTCTATCTCTGTCTCTTTGTCTCTATCTCTGTCTCTCTCTCTCTGTTTCATTCTCTGTTTCTCTCTGTCTCTGCTTGTTGTCTGTAGTATTGCATGTGAGCTCTCAGATACTGCTCTACACATGTGTGCCTGCCTGTTGCCATGGTGTTTACCATGATGTCCTGGAGTCGCCTTCTGAAACTGTAAGACCGCAATTAAATATTTCATCTTATAATTTGGTGTGGTCATGTCTCACATCAATAGAACAGTAACCAAGACATCCATATTCCAGTTTATTTTTTCAATCGTTCTGTACTTATTTCATTAAAGTTACCTTTTGTCCATTGAAAAGTTTTAAGAATACTTTTAAAGGTCCTGAACAAATAGTGCCAGTAGGAGTGGCACTGTTAGTAGGTGTGGCCTTGTTGAAGTATGTGTGACCCTGTTGGAGTAGATGTAGCCTTGTTGGAGGAAATGTAACACTGTGCTTGTGGACTTTGAGATCGGCTATGCTTAAGCTGTCCCCAGTGTGGCACACAGTCTCCATCTTCTACCTGTGTATCAAGATGTAAAACTCTCAGCTCCTTCTCTAGCATTGTGTCTGTCTGAATGCTTCCATATTTCCAGTCATGATAATAATGGAGTAAACCTCTGAAAACAAGTTATAAAGTGTTCAAGAGTTACTGTGATCCTGGAGACTCTTCATGGCAATAAAACCCAAACTAACACAAACACAAACATTCAAAAACACATTTGATATTTTGACTATTCTTGGCCTAGGGAGTGGCACTAATGGGAGCTAATAACCTTGTTGAAGTAAGTTTGGCCTTGTTGAAAGAAATTTATCTTTGGGAACATGGACTTTAATGCCCTCTGCCTAGCTGCCTGAAAGCTAATCATTTCCTAGCACCCTTCAGATGAAGATGTAGAACTCTCAGCACCAAATGCACATGCCTGCCAGGATCCTGCCATATTCCTACCTTGATGATAATGGACTGAATTTCTGAACCTGTAAGCCAGGGTAAATTGAAAAGTGTCTCTGCTGAGAGTTGGTTGCTATTCCAGAAAGACCAAAAGTTATGACGTACCATCCAGAGTCTGAGAATACATTGGTTTAGCTTCTAGCATTTGACAGAAAACAGGATTAACAAGATAATGAGAATATAAAACTTCCTATTTCATACTTCGAGAAACATGGGTTATAGATCTGCGGAACTCAAGGTTTCATGGGTGGTATGGTAGGGTGATTAGTGTCTTTATATGAGTGCAGTGTCTGTTCCCAAGTCTGATGTCACACATACACATATGTTAAGTAATGAGTAGAATATCTTCAACAATTGCTCTCTTAGAGTGAAAGCCTCTCACCATTTTGACTAGTTTGAGTGGCCAATACACTATTGGGATATCTACCTGTCTCCACCCCACAGTGTTGCAGATATGAATAGACATGTCTGGAATTTTACAGAGGTGCTGAGAATACATGAACTCCACTGAGCCATCTTCCCAGCCCCCAGCAGGGTATTGTTTTTTGAAATCAATGATCACATTAGTAGAGAAATGAAAACCAACATGACCCTGATATTCTACCTTACCTCCACCTTACACCAACTAAATGAATTTTAAATATAAATTTAATTTATGTCCAAATGAATTCAGATTACATTCTAATGAATGATAAAATTGGAGTGTATCCAGATGAAAGCTATGTTAGTAGATTTTTGGCCTTTTATATGGAGAATAACCTATATTTTCGGTACACTAGGAGAGCAAATGCATGTAAATGAGTTCAACCAAAGAAAATCTTTGTTCCAGTGAATTTCTTTGTAAAATAAAGTTGAAAATCATGACATTTAAGTTATATATATTTAATTTTTTTGAGTATGTTATTATGGGAACATGTGAGTTTTCTTGGATTCCGATTGCAGAATTAGAGTATAGGGGACCTGATTATGTGACACTATTATTTTTTATTAATTAATTCATTCATTGTCCACCTTCCTACTGTTCCACATCCCATATCTACTGCCCATCCCCTGTCTCCAAGGGCAAGTCCCCATCCTACCGGATCTCTAAACACCTTGGTGTCTCTAGTTTGTTGAGAATTTAGTGCATCATTTCTGATTGAATAGAGATCAAACAGATTTTTTTCTGTGTATGTTTTAGAGACTTTCTGATAGTTCATATATGCTGCCTGTTTGGTTTTCTAGCATTTGGGAGAATTCTAGGTCCATAGTATTTGAGACAACTGGTCCTGTCAGCCTCCTTCAGTCTTTCTCAAATTAAACCAATGGTTCTGCAGATTCTGTCCATTGGTTGTTTGCATACATCTGCATCTGACTGTTACACCTGCTCATTATTTCTTCATAAGTACAGTCATCCTAGCATTCATATTACAAGTATCTGAATTCAGAAACCTACAGAGGTTGTGTACTGCAAGCATTTCTTCTGCAAAAGCAACATATAATATCAGTACTAAAATTGATATCAGTGCTCTACAATATTCTATTCTATGTGATGAAATCTCTCTCTCTCTCTTTCTCTCTCTCTCTCTCAATATATATATTCCACTAACACTTAGTATGAATAAAGATTCTCTTATATTCTCTCCTACAAAGGGGATGATATTGGCATGTCATCTGCAACATTCATTCACTTTCCTACACAGTTTGTGCTTTCTCTTAGCAATCAACTACTATCTAAATCACACATGCACTCAGATTACAAAGTAAGTTATCTGAGCTCATGCAAACTGTTATTCTGAGTCAGAGTAGGGGGAGGACAATTCCAAACTGTAGTTACGTCAAAGAGTATGGACTTTAACAACTTGTGAATCAGTAGAAGAAGAGACAATGTATAGAAGAGGTTGTTTTTTTTTTTTTTTTTTTTTTGGTTTGGTTTGGTTTAGCTTATTGTGGTTACCCACAATCATTATAAGAAACACAGAGAAACACAGATTAATGCCTGTATCTTGAACTGAATGCAAACAGGTGACTTAGAACCAACATTATATTTCTGTTACAATATACAATATATATTTTTAGAGATTTTTTTTAATTTATTAGCTATTATACCCACTGCAACAAGTTTAAGAAATATTCCTACTGACCCAAATAGCAGCTTTATGATTCAGATGCAGATATTTTCACCCAATCAATGGATTGAAGAATCTGACCCCTTTTGTTGAATTAATGAGGTGAAAGATATTAAAGAAGAGGACATCCCTTTGGTAGGATCCCTGTCTCAATTAAAGTGTTCCCCCAAGATGTCTGAAATTGTGGCCCAACAAAGAGACAGAATGCACCTGCTGATATGAGGCCTCCAACACACATACAGGAGAGGATTGCTGGGAGGAGAACTCTACAATTCCACTCTCCCCACTGGAGGGCATTTCATCTAATGTTCCTTTTTTTTTTTTTAATTCCTGAGAGTTTCTCACATCCCAGGTCTCTGGTATACTCTAGAACCTTTTCTCATTTCCTCCTTCACAAAGTTGCCTGTTTCCATTCTTTTCGCTGATCTCCATCAATTCAGTCCTGTTTCCCACAACCACAGTACCTGATCAAATTCCTCTATTCTCCTTCTTGTCCCATTTCCCACACAGGTCTCTCCCTTCCCCTATCTGTATTGATTTTTTAACCTTCTTATCATTTCTAATTATGTTTATGACTAATAAAATAATTGAAGTTTATTTTTTTGATTCATTATCTTATTAGTTTCCAAAGGGATGATATACAAATACCAAAGGTACATTGGTTTAATTTTATTTCATTTCATTTGATTTTTGAGATAGGCAGTTAGTATGTTTTGTATTCTCCAGGAAGGTCTAGAGTGTTGAGGTTCAGCATTCCATGCTAGTACCATTACAGGTATGTGAAAACTTACCTGGCTTTAATTGCTTATAATAAAATAGTCCCAAAAATCTATAAACACTATAAAATAAACACCTTCCAGTCTGAGAGATGAAAATATTTTCTGTTCATTTACAAACCTCATTGATAGAAAGTATATTTGTTTCTTGAAACAAACTAAACTGCTAACTGAGAGCCATGATTAGCCCCCTCTCTGGTTTCCAGGCTCAGCCGCTTCTCTCTGTTCCCATTATTATCGATGCTCCCGAACAGGGGAATTCCAGGCCTATGACATGAGAGTGAGTGGGTAAGGGGAAGGGTTGGGGGAATATACAGGGTAATTTTGGGATAGCATTTGAAATCTAAATGAAGAAAACATCTAATTGTAAAAAAAAAAAAAACAAAAAAAAACTTAAGTGTATTCACATATGTACACAGGGACATGTGGCACATACGTACATAATTTAAAATTATCATTCCTTTTCAATACTGTGATTTTCATTTATTTTATTATTATTATTAATATATATTATTAATATATATGGCAATTCTGAAACTTACTTTGTAGACTAGAATGTCCTCAAACTGAGATTTGCCTACTTCTGCCTTCTAAAAACTGAGATAAAAGGTGTGTGCCAACACCACCTGGCTTCCGAAATATTTTTTACTTAGTGGGAGATGTCCATTATTTTTTTCTTGTTAGGATATATCAAAATCATCAAGATGTCATTTTTCCTTAATCAATTTATGAGATTAAATCAATCCCTGTAAAAATATTTCAGGTACTTTTGGAGACAGGTAAGTTTACAAGAAACATCATTTAAAAAATATTTTATTTCTGGAGCCAAAACCTTGAGTAGACCTTGCATGCAAACTCTGTAGCTAGCCTTATAACACCCGGAGGCAACTCCACTGCCAGGCATCTAACATTCATAGGATCTGATGATCAGACAAGAGGAAGACACAACATCATTCCCCAACACCTGGAGTAGAGGGTACCAGAAAGACACAGGCATGCAGGATCTCCACCAGACCAGTGGTATGGATTGCATCCATTCTGTCTGGGACAGGGCCCTGAGCAGTCCTTGGATGCAAACTCAGCAGCCAGCCCCATAACACCCAGAGTAAGCTCTACTACCTGAAGATCTAACATGGCCAGGGTCAGAGGATCCCAGGATCCTAGGAGCTTAGTCACACCAGGATCTCAAGGTTCCAAGGGCAGCTTGACTCCCAGGATGTCAGACACACCCAGCATCTCAGAATCACAGTATACCGTAATAACAGGATCACAGAGACAGCTAGACTTTGAAGAGTTATGACACAACCAATATCACAGGAAGGACAGTCTGATGTAGCCAGGGCATGTAGCACTTGAGATATCCAGATGGTGAGAGGCAAGCATAAGTTAATAAGCAAGAGAAACCAAAGTTATTTGGAATAATCAGAACCCAACACTTGCACCATATCAAGTGGATACCCCAACACACCCTAAAAGTATGACATGGATCTAAAATCACTTCTCATAGTGATGATGAAGGACTTTAAGAAGGACATTAGTAACTCTCTTAACGAAATGCAGGAGAACACAGATAAACATGTAGAAGTCCTTAAAGAGGAAACACAAAAATCTGTTAAATAGATTCAGGAAAACACAATCAAACAGGTGAAGGAGCAGAACAAAACCATCCATGATCTAAAAATGGAAATAGAGACAATTGACAATTCTCACTCAGGCCATGAAGCTATGGAACATTCCCATTTACTGAGATCCAGAGGAGTAGCCATTTGGAAGATTGTGTCCCTAAATGTGAAGGTTGTGCTGAAACTCTTATGAAAATTGAGAACAATTTTAAATATGAAAGAAAAAAAACACACAGTAAAAATTCATGTAGGCAAAATTGACAGCCTTCTAAGTGTCACAAAGCACACAAGCAGAGATTACATTTACAATAATTATTTTTATATCAAGGGGTCAAAACTCCTGATACAATCAATGTCCAAGAAGAGATATTTAGAGCACACACTCACCAGGGACAAACTGTCATGACTGGGACAGCATGGCAGGAAACAAAATGTTGATCTGTTTCACTGAGGGCCAGCATGGGGCCTTCTTACACTTTTGTGGAATAAGCAGCCAAGAGTTAGGTCAGAAATAGCCAGCTCCCTCAATTATGCCAAAGTAACCTATTTCTGCTAGAGAACAGTCCAAAATGTTCCACAAACTTGCTAGACTGTTCCACTAGTTTGAGACACCTGAGACTGTGGGGAAATTTCACACCCAATCTTAATGAAACTGAACCAGGCATGTGTAAAATACTTTTTGAAAATACTTTCATTTCAATTCAGGAAAAAGGACAGAGAGCCCTTCTTTGTAATGGATGGAGTTAGTCTTTAGCTTCCATTGTGCACCCTAAATGAAACATAGTGTAAAAGAAGCAGTTTTCTATGTAGCAAGTGAGGAGTGAAAACAACACACTAATGGAGATAAAATGCAAAAACCGGGATATATAGTAACAATTCCAATTGTAAGTGTGAAAAAACAAATATACATATATGTGAGTTGTGCTTGTTATTTCCCTACTGGTTTGATTGTACAGGATAAAAAAAAATAGTCTGTCCCTATTGGCCACAGTTTCATTCATCATTGTGTTAGTGGATCCAATCTAGGAATTAATCATCAGGGTTTGACAGCAAAATCCATCGGCTCAATACACCAGACATTAGTTGGAAAGTGAGGTACAAGTAGGTAATGTCCTTTGGTTTATTCTCTCTTAGTCTGTTATATGGGCGTCCTGTCATTGTTTGTTATTGTTGTTGGTTGTTTTAAAATTTGAAATATTGAATGCAAAAGCAAGTGGCAGGAGCCCAACAGGTCTTTGCATTCTTACTTTCTCCTTTCCATCACTCTCCAATTCTTCCAATCCCCAGCTTCCATTCAAACATACAGAAACAATGTGAAAATAAGACTCCTTCATCATCTTTACTTTATGGTTGCATGTTGGCTGTAATCATCTTGAAAACATTAAAAATCAGGCTAAGATTCTGCCTATGTTTGATAGGGTTTCATTGCTGTGAAGAAACACCATGACTCAGGCAACTCTTATAAAAGAAAATTTAATAGAGGTTGTCTTACAGTTTTAGAGGGTCAGGTCAGTACATTATTATCATGGTGGGAAGCATGGCAACAACCAGGTAGAAGGGGTGATGTAGAAGGAAAGAAGTTTTCTATATCTTAATCTGAAAGCAAACAGGAGGAAGCTTGTGGCCAAAGCAGCAAGGAAAAGCATCTCTCTTCATCACTGGGCAGAGTTTGAGCACTAGATAAAAGCCAGCCTACACAATGATCAAGGCCACATCTGCTAATAGTGCCACTTCCCATGGGCCAAGGATATTCTAATCATCAAACTGCTACATACCTGCAAACACTCCTGTATGCATGTATGCACACGCACACAAACACAAACACACACACACACACACACACACACACACACACACACACACACACACACACACATACACACACACACTTTCATGCCTATTGCACGTGAGCTTGCATAAAAATATATTTGTCTATTTACTCATATATTTATTTTTTACTTACTTGATTGCTTGCTTATTACTTATTTACTTATTTACTTACTTACTTAGTTTTAAATGTTTTGCTGAAGAACTTTGTACATAAACATAATGAGTTTGAGTAAATCCATCTCCATCTTCTTCTCCTTGAATTGCTCTCCATTTCTCCTGTATCACTTTTAGCCTTAATTCCATGCATATTTTAATAAAACCACTGAGTGAATTTAGTGCTGACTACATATGTGGGGTTAGGGTAAAACATCCACTGGAACATGGGCAGCCTCTGAGGAGCCAAATCTATGAAGAAAACTGGCCCTCACACCTGCAGCCACTAATTGCCAATTGTTTGGGGTGAAATTTTCTCTGCTCCCCCATGTTTTCTTCAAGAACTGTGAGACAGAAAATTTTTAAAAAGGTGTTGAGATCTGCTTAGAAAGGACTTTAATCTCAGGATATGGGAATCAAAACCAGGTAGAGATGAATTCTCTGCTGATCTGCACAGGAAAGCACAGAAATCTAGGACTATACAGAAATATCCAGTTCCAGAGAAGAAAAACAAAAGAAACAGGGAGGAATTGGGAAGTACAAATAAGAATTTGAATGTACAGATTGTAAATCCTGTCTCTGGGAGTAACAATCAAGATACTTTGAAAGGAACAATCAAGCCATGTTTAAAAGACTGGACACACCATTTGGCATATGTTATATACATCAGTAAAAACAATTAAAAATGTCTCATTAAAATTCACAACAGTCCCCTTAAGTTTTTTCTTCTGGTTTTCTTCTTTAAATATCTTATTGAATCTGAAGTGATGGCTCAGCATTTCTGAACACTGGCAGCTCATGCACAGCATACACTTGGACTTGCCACATTTCCATAGGCTGTTTACAACTCCTTCTATTTTAATAACCACAGGGAACCCACACTCCCCCTTCCCATGAGACAATGTATCCATACCTATACAGAGAATTCAAAACGAACAAAATCTCTTCAATCTGTCTCACCAATCATACATTAGGTCCAATGCTTGGGTGCTTTCTGTTTCAGGCTCACGATGATCAATGGTATATACTTTCTAGGTTGTATAACTGCACTTCATTTCTCTACCAGGAACCTTTCCTCAGATTCTGTCCTCAGCAAGAATCCCATCTAATACCATCAGACACTTCTATGCATCAGAGGGAACAATGTCTAGCTGTGTGCCTTGCAGGTTGGGTAGAGCACTGGCAATATCCCTTCTCCTCCAGTAAACCCTCTCAAGGCTCACAACGGTTGTCTTCCAGGATAAAATCTGATTGCCTAAGAGAAGGAGCAAATCATCTCTGATTGCTCTAATGTCTAAATGACATTGCAGATTAAGAAAAACCCTAGAGCTTCCCCAAGATTCTCAGTCCGGGAGCATTTGGACAATCCATTATTTTCATAGGGTCCAAAATTGTTTGAATTCTACAGACCAATGAATTGTTCCATTAGAAGCCGACTTTCCAGCAGGTAGCAGCAGCTCCAACTGCTGTCTCCAAAGGCATTTAAACAAAAGCAACCTGAAGAGGCAGGTGAACTGCTCCTGGTCCCACCAAGGTGACTTTGGTTTCTGGTGGGAGGGGGCAATTACATGCTGTGAGAACTCTGTTCTGTTGATGTGCTCACCCACCAAAACACTCCTCTTGGAAAGACCAGGAATGAGTTCCTCTTCCAAAATCCCTCCTCTTGCATGTGGTGTTCATTCCATGGGTGTGGGGAGTAGGCTCTATTCCTTGGGTACTCTGTTTCTAAATGAGGTGACACACAGTGATTGAGACTCCTAATCTAGACATTATTTATTTATTTATTTATTTTTTCAATCTGCGAAGGCAGATATGGTTATTTGCTAACATTACAGTTTGCATGGACACTTCATATATGTAATACATCAGAGGACAGAAGAGGATACAGCCGCATATGCTGCTGGAATTACAGGGAGGATGAGAAAGAAAGGGGGGGCAGGGAGTGAGAGGGAAAGAGAGAAACACAGACTGAGACTGAGATACAGAGAGATAGCAATACAGAGAGTGGGGAAGTTAGAAGGAAAGAGAGAGAGGCAGAGAGACAGAGAGACAGAGAGACAGAGAGACAGATAGAGAGACAGAGAAACAGTCACAATGTAATTGCTGGAAATTGAAGCCCCGACCTGTGTGATAGCAGCAAGTCTGTCCAACACATACATTGTCTCTTGAGATTTTGGCTCCAATTTTGAATTGGCCAAGAAAGACCTGATGCTATGTATTCTGGAGCTGACCTTGCGTATATCATCGTATTCCTGGAGACAGTTTCAAATCTAGGGAACATGACCTTTAATCAGTCTTGATGCATCTCACATATCCTATGCCCAGACACCAAAGGAGACATATGGAAGGTTTCCTGTTGTGGTCTGGTAAAAGGTCGCCTTTCCTGAAAAAAATCTCCAGAAGAATAAAGCCAATAAAGTCGAAACAACCTTAGCCCTGGTCAGAGTGAGATACCTGCTTTCTTAATGCTTCTCAGTACAGCTTTATATAGTATTAGCTATTATATAGTATTATATAGTATATAGTATTAGCTTACTCTTGGTTAGAATTCACCACAGATCACAAACATCCTATTCAGATTTCTCTCTCTTTATCTATTTTTTTCTTTTTGTAGTGGTGGTGACTTTTTAAGAGAGCCTTATAAGAATTAATTTACTCTTAGATGAATTTGGACCTTTTGAGAAAGGTTGTGTTCCTACACCATTTTTCGCTCATGAGAAAATGGGGAGGTGGTACATGGCTTAGAGTATAAGATCATTGGCCCCTGTGCACAGGTTCCAGGATTCAATTACCAGGGCCCATCTTGTTTGTCACAGCCACAGGTAAGTGCTGTTTCAGGGGATTTGATACTATCTAACTTCTGATATCTACACGGTCCAGTTTAGTGCACAGGCAGCAGACACACCCCTTCAGGTAAAACATTCATAAAATAGAAATAATGAAAATTCTACAGTTTACCAATTGCCATATAAAAGTTGATTTCCAAATGATCACACATACTATTAGGAGAGGACCTCAAAATGTGGATGTAGGTCAAAAATTTTGATATATTTGATACTTATTTTTTCTTTCTTTTCTGTTTTAAACCACCTAGGACCCCACATCCCAATGACCTGGAGGGGTGTAAGCCAGAGTTCTTTAATAGTCTTTGCTTCAGTTCCTGTCTCCACTTACCAGCTCTGATTAAGGTGTTGTCCAGACTTCCCTAGATAACACAGTTTAAAACCTGAAAGTTGAAAACAGAAAGAATCCATTACATCATTTGGTAGTTTTGGGTCCCAATTTTTATCTCATTGAAATCAAAACAGGACTGTATGCTTACAATAATGTTATCTGCCTGTGCTTAAACTTCTGACTAAAAAACTCTTTGTTCAAAACAGTGGAGTGACCGATGAGCATCAGACAGTTACATAGCAATTGTTGCCCTATGAATTTGGATACATCTATGATTATATTGAAGATTCAAAATCAATTAAATGGTTTTAGTAGTAGGTAGAGAGGGACCTAGTGTTGATGTAAAACAAATTCCACAGTAGATCAGTTCTAAAACTACATTATTCTGCATGATATCTCAGCACTAATGAATAGGCAGCTGCACAAGCAAAAGAAGAGGAAAAGGAAGAAACACAGGCAGACACAGATGCTGAGGTTGAGAAACAGGCTGAGATAGAGAATGAAGAAGGAGAAAAGGAAGGACAGGCAGAGTCACAGGGACAGTAAAAGGGAGATTCAGAATCAGAGACAGAGTCAGAATGTGTGGTGTGCATGTACCTAGTGTGTGTCTTTCTAATTTTTAGACCTTTTAGGAAGTTACATTAACTCAAGTGTCCTGAGAGATGGAGTGATTGGTTGCAACAAATTTCTCAGATTACAACCAGTATACCAAGACATGGCTTCTGTCTAATTGGCCACCCAGACCCAAGGAACACTTATAATAGGAGAGATCCCAGGCTAATGGTTTTCTTTCTTATAATAAATCTGTCTCTCCCAGTCACAGAATAAAAGGAAATTATGATTCATTGGAAAAGAACACATAAATGGCTTCAGAAACTCAGCCAAGTCTATTAAGATATATATATATATATTAACACAAAGTTCTCACACAACTTTTTAAAAATCCTGTACTGGATTCATCTTCTAAGTATACACTGTATGTTATATATAGTATATCATAAAATACTAAATAGGAATATCTAGCTATGTACACTGAATGTATACTGTGAGGAACTGCCCTTTCAATCTCCATTGCAAGACGGCGCTGACATCCGTTGTTCTAACTGGTAAAGAAATAGTCTGTGTATGTGCTGGGGTATTTTTCCATTCTTTGTGCCCTTCCTGTTCTGTGGCATCATATGGGCTGATAGTGAGCAGCCCTTAGGGTGAAATATGTCTCTAACACTTCTTGTGGTCTATTTAAGGACCGAGTTTCCTGTGTTCTAAGCCTCCTCCCCCAAAAGCTAATCATCTTTCTCTTGAGATGGATTAAAGCTATGCTGCAGAAGGATCTGAGTGTGTCCTGTATGTGTGTGTTCTCGCCGGTGAGACTCTTTATCATCACAGACACATTATATTGCATGCACAGAGCATTAGTACTGTAACTCCATGGATAAAACATGTTCATGAAGCAACACTAACAGAGATTTACACACAATATTTGCATTTCATTTGTGTTCATCAACACACATGGCACTGCACAGAACAAGTATGACTAATATTAAAATAGTAAATAGCTGACTGCAAGAAGTATAGAAATCAGAGTTAGTAAGTCTTTGGTGGAATACTATATTTACATACTCACAACATCCATTAGTGAAGAACTTCTGCTGCATTAACTTTGCACAAGATTTATTGTCAAAACTTGTACTTTTAGTCTGGTGGTTGGTGGTTGGTTACACAAGTTGGTTGTGGTTTGTTAGTAGCCATAATTAAAGGAGAAGAACAAGGAAAGAAATTAAATTCAGAGATTTTCTAATTCCTCTCTCTAATCTACCCTTATTTCTGTCCTATCTAGCATTAGGGATTATAAAAAGAAGATCCTAGAAAATATCAAACACCAACTATAAAAATGAATCCTTAGTTACTGTCCACCAGAAACCACCAATTGTGAAGAAATACACTTTATCTTCTTTATCATAAGTTTTAAAGGACTCTTTTCAATAGCTTCCTGACTAGACTGTTCTTTTTTCTTCTGTGTTCTTTTTCCTTGTGTGTGTGTGTGTGTGTGTTTGTGTGTGTGTGCATGAGGATGAGTGTGTGTGACTTCCTGTGCATAATACCTTCCTGTGTTGTTATCCATTCATATTTGCTGTGGATTTACTCACAACAAACAGATAAACTGAATTGTGAGTATCTTTTTTTTGGTGTCTGTTTTGTTTTTCTTTTCTGGTGGTGTGTTTAGCATGTATGCGAATCAAACACTACCATCGAGTCACATCTCTAGCTTAGACAGGGTTTTGAATTCTTTAACACTAGTTATTTCTCTCCATATTACTGTAACATTATAATGTTTTTATTGTACTCCTGATCTGTTACTGAAATTTTATTTCCATTTACTCCAAATTTATGTAGGTGCTAAGCAACATCAACCCATTGCAGATATTTTTTGTTAATAAGGCAACTTAATCAATAAATGACTTCTTTTTCTGCCTAGTGCCATATTATATTTTCTTGAAGACTTGTATCTTATGAGCCGGAGCAGAAACTTGTAATGTACACCTGAGGAGGGTTTTTTTGGGGATTTGGAGGGTATTTCTGTGTATTAAATGAATGTCAGGTGCCTGATGTTCTATCAGGGTAATGGTGCTCCTTAAGGTACATGTTCATCTTTATGTTCTCATACACTTTTCAGAACAATATTTTTCAGTACCACAGAGCAAATGTTACAGGTTCTTAGCTTTTAAACTCTCAGTAAACACCAAAGTCTCAATTTTGTGCTTCAGTGCAGCCTCTTCTCTAAAAGCTAGTCAGAGGATGCTTAGTCCTGTGAGCCCAATCATTTCTTTTTATTTCAAGCATGGAGGCAAGCTGGCATTCCCTGTAAGGGTTTTGCAATTAGAGATTCTGGTGTCAGCAGATCTTACTTGTCACCCTATTGAGTTTGCTCATCTGTAATAGCAAGTGAAAGAGTGGTAATCAGTACCATGATGGCTCAAAAGAAGTCTAGAACACCACTGCATTCTGCCCCCTTGTGGGTGCCATCCCTGTCACATTTTGAAGAGAAACAGTGCTCCTTCCAGGAAGCTGCAGGGAATTGAACTGCACTCCTCTGCATGCTGTCAGACCCAGCCTCTAGGTCTGGACTGACTCTCCTTAAGGATAGTCACTTACCCTCCTGGCCCCAGTCCCTAATTCTCTCTCAGTTCTCCACAAAACAGGAGACTCTCTTTATTTTTTGTGCCAAATGATGTCAGCTTCATTTCAAATATCCTGATAATCTAAACTGGTTGGGTCTTAAAATAATTTCTTTCTCTCAAACACCTATTTACCAGGAAAACTGTCAGTGAGAATGGCTGAGACATCTAGTCTGGGCGAGTTTCCCATGATTAAGGGCAGGGAATATGAAGATAAGGCCAACTTATTAATATACTTCCAAAGTCTAGTTTTAATTGGCATCTCTAATGCTGTGCAGAAGAAATGTGAGATTGTGAGGTGACTTCACAGATTAATATAAGAGGTGAGTCTAGAAAATCAGGAGCTGTCTATTGAGAACAGCACTGGACCATGGCCCTCCTTTGAGGATTTACACTTTAAAGCTGAGATAAACTGTACAAAATTATGTCTTTCTGAAATTTATGCCATGGAACGTCCACATAATATCTTAGTTCATTGGTGTAATGTTTTTATGTTAACCTGTGTGTGCTATTAAGTGTTTGCCTTCTTGACATGAAGCTAAAGTCACCTGGGAAGAGGGAACCTCAAATTGGATCTATCTACATTAGATGAGGCTATAGCCATGTTTATTTGTTTTCTTAGAAAATTTTCTTTAAATTTTCCATTTTATGTGACCTGAAAGTATCCATGTCCCTGTTTATCCTCCTACCATCGAACTCAGAGACACAGTGAAACTAACAGAAGTTATGGGCCAAATGAATTTAACAGATACCTATAGAACATCACCCAAAAACAAGAACACACATAATATGCACTCATTCTTAAGTGTATATTAGGCCAAAAAAATGGATTACCCATGATACAATTCATTGATACTATCCATTATCTCTACCTCTGGTCAGGATTGTTTTTCTGACTTTTCTTTGCATAGATTCCTGATTCTTGAAGGAGAAAGCTTGATAAAGGCATCCTCTTTAATCTTTAATTCTCTGAGTCTCTCACTCTCTGTGCATTGTCCAGTTGTGTCTTTCTGTGATTATTACCAGTTTTGTAGGAAATTCACCTCTGATGAAGGCTGATGCATATATACTAACATATGGGTGGAGCCATTAGGATTCATGAGAAGTCATTTTACTGCTGTGGTTATTTAACAAAATTTATGATGGCAGATTTTCACTTAGTGTTTTATGATCTTTCTAGTCTCAGATGCTTGGCCTGATATTTCCCTCCACATTTAACCCTCCTATTTTAGTGTCTTCTTCATTCCTTTATACCACTCTATTCTACTTCCCCTTCCTTGGAAGAGCTCCTCCTTCTTTATGGTTCCTTACTAGATAGCTCATCTTTGTTACCCTAAATGAAAAGCAAACATATATAAACCTTACAAGCTAACTCCATACATAGGTGAAAACATGAAATTTGTGTTGTTCTGGGTCTGATTTGACTGTTGGATATTTTCCCTTTTTTTTGTTTTTTTTTTTTTAGATGCTTCAGTCCTTTTTTTTAAATATTTTTATTATGTATTTTCCTCAATTACATTTCCAATACTACACCAAAAGTTCCCCTTACCCTCCTCCCCACTTCCCTACCCACCAATTCCCATTTATTTTTTGGCTCTGGCGTTCCCCTGTACTGGGGCATATAAAGTTTGGTTGTCCAATGGGCCTCTCTTTCCAGTGATGGCTGACTAGGTCATCTTTTGATACAAATGTAGCTAGAGTCCAGAGCTCCGGGGTACTGATAAGTTAATAATGTGGTTTCATCTGTAGGTTTGCAGATCCCCTTAGCTTCTTGTGTACTTTCTCTAGCTCCTCCATTGGGAGCCCTGTGATCCATATAATAGCTGACTGTGAGTATCCACGTCTGTGTTTGCTAGGCCCTGGCATAGTCTCACATGAGACAGCTGATTAACAGTTGATGGGAGAGGATCCAGTACTCAGTGAGTGGTGCTATCTCTGCAAAGATGGTGATAAAATATATAAGAAAGCAACCTGAGGGTAGTGTTTGAAAAATGACTCAGTGTTTAAGAGAACTGGCTGCTCTCTTAGAAGGTCAGGATTTGAATCACAGAACTCAGGTGGCAGCTCACAGCCACATGAAGCTCCAATATCAAGGGACCAAGCTCCCTCTTATGGTCTCTGTGAACCCTGGACAAAAAAGGCCCACAGACATTCACGCAAACAAAACATTTTTATATACACATATATGTTATTAAAATAAAAGTTAAAAGGCATTTTTAAATTTTGTAAGTAGAAAAGCTGAGAAAACTGTGTTGAGAAACAAGCCAATAAGCAACCTTGCTCCATGTACCCTGCCTATAATCCTACATGGGTTCCTGCCCTGATTTCACTCAGTGATGGAGTGTGATGTGGAAGAATAACACAAACTAATCTTTTTCAAAAGAGAAGGGAGGAGAGGGGGATTGGAATGGGGATTTGTTGATGGGAAACTGTGAAGGAAGTTATCATTTAAATTGTAAATAGATAACTAAATTAATGATGAAAAAAATAAGTCCTGTCAAGAACTCCAATGTGACAGTGTGAAACTGCTAATCTACAACCTGCTAAACTCACATGTGTGGGGTGTGGGCATGCAAGTGTTCTGTCTGAGCCTGCAGGCCACTTAAATCCTCAAAAACACTGTGGAGTTCAACCCTGACTTCCTGGCACAGATGATCCCCAAAGTGTATTGGGAAGTGCTTGTGCAGGTAGCAGACACCTCAATCTTGGCCCAGGTACACAAATAGCCAACTAGCTGCTATGAACAGGACAAGATACTTTTGAAGAAGATGTACCCACGTGTGGCTTGAGATTGATGTACTGGATGGTACTCTGCAATGCTCAGAATCCAGTGTTCTTTTCCCCATCATCCACAGGATCACCAATATGCTTTAGAATGATGAGGAGACAGAGAGGTAACCTTGCTAGCCACCACAATGCGATGTGGGAATGGGTATCCAGATGGAGGAAGACCCTCATAAAAGCAGTGGGGAGGGGATGGGATAGAGGGTTTCTGGAAGGGTGGGAAACTGAAAACGGACATCATTTGAAATGTATATAAAGAAAATATACAATTAAAAAAAGACCAACCAAAGAGTACATAGGGCGGGGCCCATGGCTGCAGCTTCATATGTAGTAGAGAATGGCCTATTTGGACACCAGTGAGAGGTGAAGCTCCTGTTCAAGAGAAGGCTCTATGCCGCAGTGTAAGGGAATGTCAGGACTAGGAAGTAGGAGTGGGTATTTTGTTGATTACTGAGAGGAGGGATGGCATAGTGGGTTTTCAGATGGGAAATCAGGGAAGGGGATAACATTTGAAATGAAAATAAAGAAAATGCCTCATAAAATAAAATAAAATAAAATGAAATGAAATGAAATGAAATGAAATGAAATGAAATAAATTAAAATAAAATAAAATAAAATAGATTGAAAACAACCACCTAGACACAATAAGTTAATAGCAGAATGATAAATAAAGGAAGACAGTGTAGTGGTGCATACCTTTTATCCCTGCTCTTGGTAGGCAGAGGCAGGGACAGGCAAATTTATGAGTTCAAGGCCAGCCTGATCTCCAGATTGAATTCCATGACAACCAGGGCTAAACAGAGAATCCCTGCCTCGAAAAAACAAAAAACAATAAACAAATAAAGAGAAAATGAATGACACACAGGCATACAAAAGAGGACTGGTCCCAAAGACAGCTCTGTCCTAAATATACTAGAGCACATTGCTTCACAAAATGAATTCTGAACATGTTCTCACATAGGGCATTTGAATATACTTTCTAGGTTAACCCCATATGATCACAAGAAACAAAAAGTAGCAAGAAGATCAGAGTCAGAAGTATATCTCAGACTCATGTCAAAGACAGTCTGGGAGGCACACGATGCTTCAGTTTTCAAAGTTCCAGAGAGTGGTTCTCCACCTTTTTAATACTGCAGTTCCTTCATATATATACTTCCTTATTCTGTGTGGTGCCCCAACCGTAAAAATATATTTTGCTGCTTCATAACTGAAATGTCCTACTGATATGAATTGTAACATACATTTCTGACATACAGATAGTCTTAGACAACTCCTGTGAAATTTGTCACAAGGACTAGCAACCTACACGTTGCCAACCACAGTGCCAGCAACTAGGAAAACTAGCCAGCCCCTTGATTTTTACAATGTTGCCTTCCGTAACTGTGGTAGAATAGATGTACTCTATTTTAATGGTCTAAACATGTGAGGATCTGTAACACTACCTGGAAACACACATACCAAATTGGATGAGGGGGTCTATTTTTTCTGTCCTGGACCTTGCAGGTTTGAGTCAGCTCTAACCAAATAGAAGAGAAAGGGTACTGGATGAATTCCTACTCAAAGTCTTTGGAGACAACAGGGATTTTATTGGGATCTCATGGAGAATGGGAGAGTGTTTGTGCTCCATTAAAAAGGTACTCACATTCACTATTTTGATGCCTTTCTTTCTATTTGAGTGTGCTTTGTACTTTTGTCTGCTATGTGTTGTGTTCTGTGTTCTTTGTTACTAACTCTAGGGTTCTTACCATACTTGGAAAATGAAAGTCAGTTTGAAAACCTTTCATATTTGTTCTCTGTATAGAAACACTCTCTCTCTCTCTCTCTCTCTCTCTCTCTCTCTCTCTTTCTCTCTCTCTCTCTCTCTCTCTCCCTCTCTCTCCCTCTCCTCTCTCTCTCTCTCTCTCTCTCTCTCTCTCTCTCTCTCTCTCTCTCTCTCTCTCTCTTTCTCTCTCTCTCTCTCTGAGTTTTCAAAACAGTGTTTCTCTGTGTAGCCACTGTTGTTCTGGAACTCACCCTGTAGACCAGGTTGGCCTCGAACTTAGAAATTCACCTGTCTCTGCTTTTCGAGTGCTGGGATTAAAGGTGTTTGCCACCACCACTTGGAAATATGATTCTTTTAAAAAAGTAGATTATGAGTCCTTTGTACCAAAAATAAGATCAAAATTTCAAGGAAGGTCCTTTTAATTGAAAATGCATCTTTCTGATAAAAAAAAAATGGGGTATTCCATGGAGATACAGAAGTTTGAAAATGACCCAAAAGGTATTGTTCTTCAACTAATTCCTTATCAGCTTGTAATTTTCTGAGGATATTGGCCAATGAGGCTTGAAGTATCAAAAACCCATCAGCCTATCTCTCTCTCATTCTTTCTCTCTCTTTCTCATTCTTTCACTCTCTCTCATTTTTTCTCTCTCCTCATTCTCTCTCTCTTTTTCTCACTCTATCACCCTCTCTCTCTCTCTCACCCTCTCTCTCTCTCTCACCCTCTCTCTCTCTCTCTCTCTCTCTCTCTCTCTCTCTCTCTCTCTCGCTCTCGTTTTAAGCCATTCATCCAGTGGTTGACATCTAATGTTAATCCATTTCTTGTCTATTTCACACAGTGAGGCAATCAATATTGATGATATGACTGTGAAATGGTCCTTCTTACTTTTTTTTTCTTTTTCTTTTTTGAGACAGGCATGCCATAGACTCATTCATAACAGTTTTTCTCTCTAGAATAAGTTTGCATGCTTTAGCACTTGATAATAATCTCGATTGTTGATTTATTTTAATATCTGTGAGTTTCTGCAGTAACTGATTCTATTAGTTAGAGATTAGTTGCTGTGAAAAGACACCATGTCAAAGGCCACTCATAAGAGACTCATTTCATTAGGGCTTTTCTACATTTCATTACACGTTCAGAGGTTCATTCCACGATCATCAAGGCAGAAAATATGGCACTGTCTATGCAGACATGGTGGTGGAGAGGAAGTTTAGAATTATGCACCTTCATCCAATGCTTCGAGAAAAAACTATGTATTTTGCATACAGGTAGGGTCTCTTCCACACTGGTAGAGCTTTAAAGCCCCAGAGTGATATGCTTCCTCCAGCAAGGCCAGACCTACTCCTACAAAGCCACACCTCCTCATAGGCCAACTATATTTAGAATGCCACACTGGTTTCATAGCAACTTGACAAGATCTAGAGTCTTCAAAGAGAAGCAGCCTCAGTTGAGAAGATGCCTCCATAAGATCCAGCTGTTAGGAATTTTCTTAATTGATGGGAGAGCACCCACTCCATTGTGGGTGTTGATCCAGCTCTCTATGCTTATCAGCTTATCTCCATAAAAGTAAAGATTGCACTGAAATTTATGAAATGTGAGAATAATTTTAAACGTGAAAAATCATTCCACACACACACATTAAAAAATACATGTAGGCAAAATTGACAGCAATCTATTTGACACAACACCCACACACACCCACACACACACACACACACACACACACAGAGAGAGAGAGAGAGAGAGGGAGAGAGAGAGAGAGAGAGAGAGAGAGAGAGAGAGAGAGGGGAAGGGAAGGAGGGAAGGAAGGAAGGAAGGAGGGGAGAGGAGTATGGGTAGGGGAAGAGGTGGAGAGACAGATGTACACTTACAATAATTATTTTTAAGTTAAGTTGTCAAAACTCCTGACACAATCAATGTACAGGAAGAGATGTATATGGCAAAACCTCAACAGGGAAAGACTGTCATGATAAGGACAGCATAGTAGGAAACAACAAGTTCATCTGTGGCATTCAGAGCCTGAATGGGCCCTTCTCACATTTGGTTGGATTTAGAAGCCAAGATTTAGGTCAGAACTAGCCAGTTCCCTCCTTCTTGCGCCAGTGACCTCCTTCTGCTAGGGCACAGTCACAAAGGTTCCACAAACTTTCTAGAGAGTTTTTCCAGTTTGAGACAACTGAGAATGTGGGAGAAATCCCTCCCACCCCACAATCTTAATTAAACTAAGCCAGGCAAGTGCAAAACATTTTTGAAAACAGTTTAATTTCAATTTTGAAAAGAGAACAGAGAGCTCTACTTTTAAATGGACTAAATTAGTCTTTAGGTTCCATTGTGTACACTAAATGCAATATAATGTAAAAGATTCCGTTTTCTATGTAGCAAATGGGGCTGAAAACAACACACTTATGGAGATAAAATGCAAAAAAACTGGGATATATAGTAGCAAAAAAACTGGGATATATAGTAACAATTCAAACTGATAGTGTGAAAAACAATCTATTTACTTAACTGTCCTGTTGACCACAGTGTCATTCATCATTGTGTTAGGGGATACAATCTAGTGATTAATCATCAGGGTTTGACAGTAAAATCCTTAGTCTCAATACACCAGACATTAGCTGGAAAATGATTTACAAGAATGTAATGCCCTTTGGTGTCTTCTCTGTGAATAAGTTGTATGGATGCTCTGTTGTTGGTTGTTTTAGTTGTTGGTGTTGTTTTAAAATAAAAATATTGATTGCAAAAACAGGTGCCCAATAGGTCTTTGCATCCTCTTTTTCTTTTTCTCCTTCCCATAACTTTTTAATTTTCCCAATCCCCATATTCATTCAAAAATTCAGAAGTTCAAAAAATACAGAAACTCATTCGTCATCTTTACTTTGTCTTTGCATGCTGGTTGCAATCATCTTGTAAGCATTAAAATCAGGCTAACATACTGCGTATGTTGTACAGGGTTTCATTGATGTGAAGAGACATCATGACTCAGGAAACTCTTATAAGGAAAATTTAATTGAGGTTGTCTTACAGTTTCAGAGGGTCAGTACATTATGATCTTGGTAGGAAGCATGGCAGCATCCAGGTAGAGGAGGTGCTGGGGAAGGAACTGATTGGTCTATATCTTAGTCTGAAGGCAACCAGGTGGAATCTTGTGGCCATAGGTAGCAAAGAAGAGGATTGATTTTTGTCACTGGGTAGAGATTGTGCACTACATAAAAGCAAGCCTACACAATGATACACTTCCTAAAACGAGCCAACACCTTGTAATAGTGCCACATCCCATGGGCAAAAGATATTCTAATCAACACACTGCATCATAGGAAAATGGCAGAGAGACATAAAGAAAGATACTGCATGATTGCATTCCTCTAGTCACAGGTGCTACATATCTACATGCTTATATGCACACACACACACACACACACACACACACACACACACATGCCTATCTGATATGTATGTCCATACAAATATATTTGTCTATTTATTTAATTGCTTACTTATTTACTTTGTTTTAAATTTGTTTGTGAAGAACTTTCTACATACACGTAAATGAGTTTGAGCAAATCAATCACTATCTTCTCCTCCTTGAAATGTTCCGCACTTCTCCTGAATCACTTTTATCCTTAAGTCCATGTGCATTTTTATATAGATGGTTGAGTCCATTTAGTGCTGACTACATATGTGTGGGTAGGGACAAATATATACTGGAACATGGGCAACATATCACTAGCCAAATCCATGAAGAAAACTGGCTCTCTCCCCTGAAGCCATTAATTTCCAATAACTCCTTTGTTGCAGGTGAAAGTTTCTGAGTCTCCCCCATCTATTCTTGGATTTGTCTGTGAAAATTTTGTTGATGGAATCTTAGCCATGGTGAGTAACACACACAAACACACACACACACACACACACACACACACACCAAATTTTAAAACCAGAGGATTGTTTTAAAAGTTTACACAACGTCCAAAATTCAATTCATTTCTGTTGAAGCATTTGAATTCCATACGAGATCTTAATGCTATCTGTATAAAATTAAATTATAACAATGAATATTTTAAAATTCAGTGGATCTTTATGTGTTAAATAGCACCTACGGAACAAAATCTGTTAGTGCCAAAACACTGATGGCTGCACAAGAAAAAAGTGTAAATCAGTGTCCAAAGGTAAGAATCCACAAGGTAAGGTGGTTGTCAGAGATTAAGGGCATGCAGGATAGTGTATGGAAGCTCTGTAGACCAAAACAGGTATACCATTAGCAAATAGCCTGGAAAATCTGCCATTCATTCCTTCACAATCTTATACTAGGGAAAATTCAGGTGTAAGTACCCTCAAAAGTGGGAGTAAGACAACGTTAATATACTCCAGGTCTCTTGACTACTAAAAGGAGTGTGGACTGATATCTACAGTGTGAAAGAATTTAGAAATGGCAATGTCCGTTTTTACCTTTTCTGTGACAAAACTGTGTTATTGAGGGGCTGGAGAGATGGCTCAGAACCCTTTGCACCCTCCCATCTGTCTCTAAGTCTGGGAGATTTGACTTCTTCTTCTGGCCATTCCAGGTACTGCAGCCATGTGGCATACACAAAACCTACTTTATATATTTTAAATGAGATATTTAGTTGTTATTAGTGCCCCAAATTTTGAGACTCTCTTATAAGCATCATCTGTCAATTAAATAATGTGTATGACAAATGAGCTGAAGAAGAAAATATGAGGTGAGACTTTTCAAAAAGAGAGTATTCTATGAAATATTAGGAGAATAAACAGATTCAGGGACAGATGCTGGCACATATGCTAAGGGAGATATTTAGGAAGATGCTAAGTAAATAGATAAAGGGGTAACTAAAAATGTACAAAACATAAAATAGTTTGAATGTGTTAAATACGTTATTCTGGGAATAAGCCAAAGTTTGTGGCCCAGGCATTTGTTAATAAGTAGTCTAAGAAAAAACTGTTTTTTTCTCTTACAAATTTTATTTGCTCCTCATTATTGTCATACAAATTTGTAAGATGCTAACATATGTACATCATGAGTAGGGAATAAAGGAAATTGCGAGTATTCTAGAGAATTCTAAAATAAATGTGTTTTTTAATTTGAAGTTGTTAGAGGTTTTTGTTTTTTTTTTAATTTACATTTTCAAGTTTCAGTATATTCTAAGATATATGTGCTTATATGCACTGTAGAAAATATCTATGTGATGTAAGGAGACATTAATCAAATCTACTAAATTGCTTTCTGGAATTCAGTTAGCTTTAGACACAGACAGCTGTGATGATTTAAGATAGGCAGCAGAGTGCTCACAGTATCACTAAGAGATGAACATTAGCTTGTTGTCATATTCACCCACACTCACACATACATAAACACACACAAACACACACACACATAAACACACACAACACTCACACAAACACACACGCACTCACACACCAACACACACAAACACACAAACGCACACCAGCCATTGGAACACAAACCCCAGTAGTGACTCCCGTGACAGTCCTAAATATTTAGACACAGTCCCTAGTCAAAAATTTCATGGAAACTAAGTCTTCAGGAACATACCATCCTGGAAAAAATGCATCAAACTTGTCCTTACATTAGTAAGTGATTGAATCTTTGTGACTTCTTTCAATGTTGTTTTATTATAAGTGCCTCCAAGTAATGACTTGGCAAATACCTAAGCAATATCCAACTTTGTTCCCTGTCCTTCACCAATATTCTAGGTAGTCCTTGAGCGGATCCTGGGCTTGGAATTCAGTAAGAATGTTACCTGTAACAACCAGAGTTACCTCTATTATTATAAGAGAGATTGTGACAGCCATTGCTATATACTACATAGAGTTAGAAATCTCAGGACAACTTTAGGAAAGTATGTTTAGAATATTTGTTATACTTATGCATGGCAGACTACATTAGTTGTTAGTAGAAAGATTCCCCCATACAATCCCTCTCCTATACAGGAACTTACAATGATTTAGGAAATAACTTGTGCTGTGGTTTGAGGGGGAACAACAGTTTTGAATTATTCATGAGAAGATTAGCTAGAGAGAAACTCCCTAATTAGAACCATGGCTTGAGTGTGAAAGCCATTTGCATGGTGTGATCATAAAGTGTTCAAACCTGGCTTCAAAGAATATAGCTGACTTTAGAGAAGAATTCATTTCAGTTATTTTATTGCTCAGTCCCTGCCAGTCACTATGTTTTTATTCCTCTATTTTGGACATGAGTCTTTAAGAATTCAGTAACCTCTGTAGTAAAGCTTTAGGTCTGGCATGGTGATTCCGCCAGAAGTTCTTCTATCCTTGAGAAGACTTTTTGCTATCCTAGGTTTTTTGTTATTCCAGACAAATTTGCAAATTGCTCCTTCCAATTCGTTGAAGAATTGAGTTGGAATTTTGATGGGGATTGCATTGAATCTGTAGATTGCTTTTGGCAAGATAGCCATTTTTACAATGTTGATCCTGCCAATCCATGAGCATGGGAGATCTTTCCATCTTCTGATATCTTCCTTAATTTCTTTCTTTAGAGATTTGGAGTTTTTATCATACAGATCTTTCACTTCCTTAGTTAGAGTCACGCCAAGATATTTTATATTATTTGTGACTCTTGAGAAGGGTGTTGTTTCCCTAATTTCTTTCTCAGCCTGTTTATTCTTTGTATAGAGAAAGGCCATTGACTTGTTTGAGTTTATTTTATATCCAGCTACTTCACCGAAGCTGTTTATCAGGTTTAGGAGTTCTCTGGTAGAATTTTTAGGGTCACTTATATATACTATTATATGCCCCAGTACAGGGGAACACCAGGGCCAAAAAGGGGGAGTGGGTGGGCAGGGGAGTGGGGGTGGGCGGATATGGGGGACTTTTGGTATAGCATTGGAAATGTAAATGAGCTAAATACCTAATAAAAATGGAAAAAAAAAGAATTCAGTAACCTCATTTACCTGGCTGATTTGAAAACCAACTTCCCTATTTGTTTCTATATTAATAATCTTATGATTTCTTTGAGAAATTACATTCAGATAGAGCACCCCCTCTGTGTTTGTATCTGATTGACACTTAAACGTCAGCTTCCTGCCCACCTATACCAGGACAACGATTTCTCCCAGAGATTGAGGAGGGCTGATTGAGGCAAGTCTGCAGCAGGCCATCCATGAAAAGCAGTACCTATGCTTTGGTTGTGGCTTCAAGAATCTGCAACAGTGGCATTGGGTTTTGTTATTTCTTATTTTAGCCATTCTGTCTGGTCTTCCCTATTCCAGAACTTTTTTTCTTTTCTGCGTGTGTTTATGTATGTGTGTGTGTTTGTGTGTGTGTGTGTGTGTGTGTGTGTGTGTGTGTGTTTAAGAGATACCATGCGTGTTGGCAATTATAAGAGAAAGAACAGTATATATGAAGGTTTTTCCTCTACATGTGTGTGCAGACACTTGTTGAAGCCCAAAGTGGATTCAGGAAATGACCCTAATGTGTTGTCTATCTTTTCACTGAGGCAAGGTCTCTCAATTAGAGGAAAAGCTTCTTGGTATGGGTCATCTTTCTAGACAGGTTTCTCTGCACATCCTTCCCCTGCATTCTGTGATCCTCTAATAGATGATTTCTACATCCACAGGGCATTTATGTTAGTTTTAGAGAGAGTAAGTGATTAACTGCTAGGCTTTCAGTCTAGCCCCTTCCAACACTCTCTGTTGCAACTCTTTGTCACATTTTCTTTTTAGATGTATCAAGCGTGCTTCACAAACGGAAACTGTATTAATTTGGTGTATGAGGCGTGGGGTTCTGAAGAAAAGAAATATTGTAAAAATGATTCTTTTTTTTCTTTCTTTCAATATTACATTAGATATTTTCTTCATTTACGTTTTAAAATCAAGACCATCCATCATCTGATCACCCCATTCTATTTCTCTATGTCTCTGTCTCTGTCCATATCCACTCTGTCTCTGTCACTCTAAGATCTATTCCCTTGACATATTCCATATACAGAAAACACCACTGACAATCATTTTCAGTTCACTGTTGCCAGGCTCCAAGGTAAGTTCATTTTTTACCTGTACATTGTTGTACATTCTGGACAGTCCATTTCTCAAATAAAAACTAAATACATGTGTAATCCTGTTAAAACCCTCTAAATGGATACTTATTGTCCTGAGGGTAAGTTGAAAAGTCTTTCTGATGATAGTTGGATGCTATTCCAGAAAGACAAAATGTTGTGTTCTACCATCCTGAATCTGAGAATACATTGGTTTAATTTCTGGAATTTAAGAGAAAACAGGATTAACAAGACAATGAGAATATAAAACTACCCATTTCATACTTAGAGACACATAGGTTATGGAACTGCTGAACTCAAGGTTTCATGTGTGGTATGCAAGAGGGTTTCCTGGCTTCATATGAGTGGAGTGACAGTTCCCAATTGTGAGGTCACACCATGAACATACACATATGTTCAGATATGAGTAGAATGTCCTCACCATTTGGTCTCTCAGAGTGTATTACACCCACCATTTTGACGAGTTTGAATAGCCAGTACACTATTGGGATATCTACCTGTTCCCACCCACAGTGTTGCAGACATGAATAGAAATGCCTGGAATTTTACAGAGGTGCCAAGAATATATTCTCTCCATGGAGCCTTCTTTCCAGTGCCCAGCAGGTTATTGTTCTTTTAAACCAATGCCCATATCAGTAGAGAAATGAAAAAGACATTACCGTGATATTCTACTTTACATCCATGTTACAACAAATAAGTGAAATTTAAATATAAATTTAATGTATATCTAACTGAATCCAGATTATATTCTAATGAAAGGTATAATTGGTGTGGATCTAGATAAAATTATGTTGGGAGATTTTCCCAGATAAAAACTATGTTAGCAGATTTTGGCCTTTTATATGGAGAACAATCCATATTTTGGGTAGATTAGGAGAACAAATGTATGTAAATTAATGGAACAAAAGAAAAACTCTGTTCCACTGTATTTCTTTGTAAAATGAACTTCAAAATCATGGAATTTCAGTTATATGTGTGTGTGTGTATTTTTTAGTTATATTTTTGAGTGTGCTGTTATGTGAAAATGTGAGTTTTCTTGGATTATGATTAAAGAATTAGAGTATATGGGGCATGGTTACTTGGCAGTATTCTTTTTTATTTATTAATTCATTCATTCATTGAACCCTGTCCACCCTCCTACTGGTCCACATGTCATATCTACTGGCCATCCCCTGTCTCCAAAAGCATGTACCCATTCTATCTGATTTCTAAACACCCTGGGGTCTCTAGGTTCTTGAGAATCATTGCATCATTTCTGATTGAGCAGAGACCAAGAATTTTTTTTTTTTCTGTGTACGTTTTGGGGACTTCTAACTATAGTTGGTGTAAGCTGCCATTTTGGTTGTCTAGCATTTGGGAGAATTCTGGGTCCATATTAATGGAGACATCTAGTCCTCCTACAGGGTTGATCTCCTCCTCAGTCTCCTTCAGTTTTTCTCCAATTAAACCAATGGTGCAACATATTCTGTCCATTGATTGGTTGCATACAACTTCATCTGATTGTTTCACCTACTTGTTAGTTCTTAAGAAGTACAGTCATGGTAGTATTAATATTACAAATGTGTGAAATCAGAAAACTGCAGAGGTTGCTTACTGCAAGCAGGTATTCTGCAAAAGCAATATGTGATATAAGTACTGAAATATCTATCAGTGCTCTACAATATTATATTCTAGGTGATGAAATTTCTCTGTCTCTGTGTCTCTGTGTCTCTGTGTCTCTGTCTCTATCTTTATGTCTGTCTGTCTGTCTGTCTGTCTCTCTCTCAATTTCTACTTCTCTAACACTTATTATGAATAATGATTCTTTTATCTTATTCCCTCCAATGGGAATGATATTGGAATGGCTTCTGTAACATTCATTCACATTCCTACACAGTTTGTGCTTTCTATTAACAATCAAGTAATATCAAAGTCACACATTCACTCAGATTACAAAATAAGATATCTGAGCTCATGTAAAGTGATATTCTGAATCAGAGTAGGGGAAGGGCACTTCCAATGTGTAGTTACACATAAGAGCATGGCTTTTAAGAACTGGTCAATCGGAAGAAGATGAGACAATGTTTAGAAGAGAGTGTTTCTTTTGGTTTAGTTTGGTTTAGCTTGTTTCTTTAGGTTACCCACAGTCATTTTAAGAAACATTGAGAAACACTGTTTATTACCTATATCTTGAACTGAATGTGAATAGGTCCCTTAGAACCAACGTTATATTTCTCAGTTACAATTTGCAATATATTTTTGATATTATTTTGATTCATTATCTAGGACATACACTACAACAAGTTTAAGACATGTACCTCATTAGGAACTAGCAGGTGAAGGATTCAGCTGCAGATATTTGCAACCAACAAATGGACTTGAGCATCTGACGCTTGTTGTTGAATTAACAAAGTTTAAAAATGTTAAAAACAAGGGCATCCCTCTAGGAAGACCCACAGTCTCATTTAAACTGTTCAACCATGAAGTCTGAAACTCTGACCCTTCAAAGATACAGAATTCACCTGCTCATATGAGGCCTCCAATACACATACAGAAGAGGACTGCTGGGAGAACTCTACAAGTCCCCTTTCCCAACTGGAGGGCATTTCATCTAAGGTCACTCCCTTTGAGTCCTGGGAGTCTCTCAGCTCCCAGGTCTCTGGTACATTCTAGAGGGTTTTCTCACCTCCTACCTCACAAAGTTGCCTGTTTCCATTCTTTTTGCTGATCTTCATCAATGCAGTCCTGTTTCACAACCCCCACAGTACTTGATCAAGTTCAACTCTTCCCCTCCGTGTGTGCTTTCTCACCCATGTCTCTCCCTCCCCCTTCTTGTAGTAATTGTTTAACCTTCTTAACATTTCTAATTATTTTTATCATAAAGATAATTGAATTTTTTGATTCATTATCTTATAAACTTCCCAATGCACTAGATACAATTATCGAAGGTACATTTGTTTGATTTTATTTCACTTCATTTTAGTGTTGAGGTAGGCACTTAGTATGTTATGTATTCTCTAGGAAGTGATAGAGTGTTGCATTTCAGCATTCCATGTTGGTGCTAATACAGGTATGTTTAAACATACCTGGCTTTAATTGTTCTTCGGAAAATAGACCCAAAAAAAAAAAAAACTCCTATAACCACTATAAAATTTCCACAGGCAGATCTGAGAGACAGAAATATTTCCTGTTCACTTACAAAATTCATTGAAGGAAAGTATATTTGTTTCTTGAACCAAAATAAACTGCTACCTGAGAGGAAGGATAAAATGACTGATTGGCCCATTTCTCTTTCCCAGGACCAGCCCCTACTCTCTGTTCCCATTGTACTTGATGCTCCAGTACAGTGAAATTCCAGGACAAAGAAATGGGAGTGAGTGGATAGGGGATCAGGGCAGGGGGAAGGGAGGGGAAAGGCTAAAGTTGACTGTTGGGATAGCATTTGAAAAGTAAATGGAGAAAATAACTACTAATATTAAAAAAAAAAGCATAAGTGTATTTACATATGTGCACAGGGATATGTGGCTAACAACCACATAATATAAAATTATCATTACTTTCCAGGACTGTCTTTGTTTGTTTGTTTGTTTTTTGTTTTGTTTGTTTGTTTTGTATTGTTTGTTTTTTATTATAAGTATTTTTTTTTGTATATCTATTAGTCCTGGAAATTACTTTGTAAAGTAGACTGGTCTCAATTTGAGATCTGCCTACTTCTCCCTCCAAAAACTTCGAAATATGTGTGTGCTTCCACCATGTGGCTTCAAAATTATTTTAAACTTAGTGGAGAAGGTCCATAATTTTTTCTTGTTAGGATATTTTAAAATCATCAAGATGTCATTTTTCCTTAATATATTTATAAGATTAAATCCATTCCTATAAAAATATGTAAGATATTTTTGGAGACAGGCAAGTTTGCAAGAAGCATCATTTAAAAATACTTCTGGAGCCAGTGCCTTGAGCAGGCCATGCATGCAAACTCTGAACGCAGCCCCACAACACTGAGAGGCTGCTTCAATCCAAGGTACTCCAACATTCTAATGATCAGATAATCAGACAGGAGGAAGAACATCTCTCATCAACACATGGAGTAGCTGGAACCAGAAGGATACAGGCATGCAGAAACTGTGCCGGACAAGTGGCATGGTTATTTCTATTCTGTCTTGGCCAAGGCCCTGAGCAGTCCTTGGAAGCAAACTCAGCAGCCAGCCCCATAACACCCAGAGTTCTAACATGGCCAGGTGCAGAGGATCTCAGGATCCCAGGAGCTTGGTCCCTCCAGGATTTCAAGGTCCCAAAGGCAACTTGACTCTCAGAAGATCAGACAGACCAAGGATATCAGGTCCCAGGATTCATTAATAATAGGATCACAGAGACAGCTAGACTTGGAAGAATTCTGACACAGCCACGATCACAGGAAGGACAGTCAGAAATAGCAAGGACATGTACACTAGAGATAACCAGATGGTGAGAGGCAAGCATAAGTAAATAAGCAAGAAAAACTAAGGTTACTTGGCTTCATGAGAACCCAAGTCCTCCACCATATAAAGTCCTGGATACCCCAAAACACCAAAAAGTAAGACATGGATCTGAAGTCACTTCTCATAATGAGGATGAAAGAATTAAGATGGGCATTAATGACTCCCTTAGAGAAATTCAGGAGAGCACAAACAAACATGTAGACAGCCTTAAACAGGAACACAAAAATCCCTTAAAGAATTACAGGAAAACACAATCAAACAGGTGAAGGAATAGAACAAAATCATCCATGACCTAAAAATGGAAATAGAGACAATAAAGGAATTAAAAAGCAAGACAAACCTGGTGTTAGGAAAACTCAGTAAGAGATCAGGAGTCATAGAGGCAAGCCTCACCAACAGAATAGAAGAGATAGACAATCTCAGTTGCAGGAGAAACCATAGAAACACTGACACAACTGTCAATCAAAATACAAAAGCAAAGGCTTCTAACCCAAAACATCCAGGAAATCCAGGACTCAATGAGAAGACCAAACCTAAGGATAACAGGTATAAAAAGAGAGTGAATATTGCCAACTTAAAGGACCAGTAAACATCTTTAAACAATTAAAGAAAACTTCCCTAACCTAAAGAGAGATGCTCTTGAACATAAAAGAAACCTACAGAACTCCAAGTAGACTCAAACTGAAAAGTACCTTGTCCCATCAAATAATATTCAAAACACTAAATGTACTAAACAAAGAAATAATAATAGAAGCATTAACGGAAAATGGTTGAGTAAGATATGAAGGCAGACCTATAAGAATTATACCCCACTTCTCAAGAGAGTTTATGAAATCTACAACATCCTGTGTAGATCTCAAACAGACCCTATGTTGTAGGAACTTTTCTTTCATGTATTTCAATTTTTCATCACCTAGATCATAACACCTATGGTAAGACAGGACTGTGGAGAACATTCACTCTCAACTCAGGGATGTATTTTCAAAAGTGATTACTAGCCCCAGCAATTAGAGTCTCTCTACCTCTCTGTTGGCATATTTTTCTGACATATTTTCATTTTGATTGTTGCATTTTTTCTACCATTTACTCTCCCCAATGTTGTCTAATCTCTGTTTCTTTACCCTCTACTTCATCTGTATAAGTTATGTGACAGATACTAAATCACCCTTTTCCTTCCCTTTCTTGCTTTTCAATTTTGTTTCTGAGGTCTTAAGGCTTGTATTCTTAAATGTGCTAGAGCAGGTCCAGCACTGTCAATTTCTGGCCTTAAAAGAAGACAAAAAATACACACCTCCCTCTTTAAGGCCATGAAAGACTTTGCTAGGTACTCTCAGCCTAATGAAGTTGCCACAGACCCTCTGGGTCTCTTTGTCTGCGTGGAATGGTCTCTAGTTGAGGGTGGGCAAGGGGTAGGATGAACTGACAGACAGATGCACACAGGAGAGGTTGTGTTGGATCTGTATGTAATTTGTCAAATTGAACATAGACTTTTTATGCAGAAGACAATAAGGAAGCTGGGTGACATACCTGCAAGGTACAAATGAGGTAACCAGATGCTTAATGACTCTTAAACATAACAGAGTAATGAAAATGCAAAAAACTGGCAGGAACTGGGTAATAAAATAACTGAGACAAAGTTAGCCCTATCTAAGGTCAGCTATAGTCTTAGAAGCCAGGTGTGAGATCTTTTCACTCCTAGGGCAAGGGCTTTCACACCCAAGTCATGGTTCTAATTGGGGCATTCTGTTCTAGCTAACCATCTCATGAATAATGCAAAATTCTAAATCCACAGCCCAATCCACTTCCTAAACCATTTTAAATTCCTGTATATGTGTGTAACTCGGCTATAGTTCTAAGTATCTATTCTGGTTTCTCCTTAGGTCAGAAACTTCTTTCTTCCTTGGTGATGGTAGATTCCTGTAAAGGTCAGTGAACTAAATTTTACTCAAGGTGATAGAGTAATACCAGGGGCAGTACTGAATTCCAAGCCCAAAGTCTTACTCAAGGATGTTCTAGGACTGTTGGAACACTGGCTTTAGCCAGTCTTATCAATCTTAAAAGGCACTTATAATAGTGTAATACTAAAGGAGAGCATGTGGATGTTTACAATAGAATAACACAGGAATGGAAAATTAATGTATGGGTTAGAGAGAACGCCAGGGTCCAGGAGCGAATTTCTGGGAAACGTGTTTGCCTCATGAGTAGGTAGTTTCCAAACCTCTCGGCTTGTCAAACTGATTCGACCAGAGTGCATGGCATAAAGTGAATGTCAAAAGGTGATTTTGGATTTTGACTAGCTATTCTAAGGGAATGAGAGCTGTCCCAGTATTTGATTACTGTCAAAGAAGACATATTTTCTTGGGTTTTATGTCATTGTAGATTATAAGAAATCTTTGGTCTCACCTCATGTGGCTGTGTCTCCAAGGAGCTGAACAGAGCCCCAGCCTGTCTGACATCTTTTGGATCATGCTTTTTCACTCAATTACTCATTCCCTGTGGCAGAATGGTTAGGAAATGCTATATTTCCAGAGATTCTAAGATCAGTACTTTTGAGCTGGTATCTGGCTTCAGCCACTGATCACATAATTCCTAAAGCTGGTTTGAAGCCTCTAGTTGTTTTAGTCCTTTCATGTAAGATAAGGTCCAGAACTGCTGTTGAGAACGCTAGAGAAAGTGACATTTTGTCTGGTAGCTGTCATTACTGCTCTGGTTTGAATCATCTTGCACAGCTGCATTATTTTTCAGCACAACTCGCCTCTTAGTTCACTTCACTCATTGTCTTGTGCTATAGGAACCATTTTACTGTAATCTTCTTGGCACCACCATTCACAACTGAAGCACCAGTGGATTGAAGTTTCTTCCTAAGAGAAGAAAGCAGTGAGGGAAGCAAGACAGAAGGGTGAGGCAAGGGGAGACTGACAGACAGAGAGTCAGACAGACACATACATACATACATACATACATACATACATACATACATACATACATACATACATTCATGCATGCATGCATACATATATACATACATACATACATACATACATACATACATACATACATACACACAAAAAGAGAGAAAGAATGTGTGAGAGATTTTGAG
This sequence comes from Mus musculus, assembly GCF_000001635.26. Classification (NCBI taxonomy): domain Eukaryota; kingdom Metazoa; phylum Chordata; class Mammalia; order Rodentia; family Muridae; genus Mus; species Mus musculus. The sequence continues at coordinate 10,104,147 of NC_000087.7, read as the reverse complement.
AGACAGAAATAGAGAGTGGGAAGGTAGGAGGGAGGAGAGAGATACAGACGAACAGAAAGACAGACAGACAAAGAGAGAGAAACACACACACACATACAAACATACATGCATACGTACACAGAAAGTGAGAGGGGAGAAGGAGAGTGTGAGGCAGAGAGGGAAATGGAGAGGGAAAGAGAGAGAGAGAGAGGGAGAGAGAGAGAGGGAGAGAGAGAGAGTTGTGTAGTGATACAGATTCACTTAGCATTTATCATCAAAGAAAACTGAATAGAAAGCTGCACACTTCATTTCAAATTTACTTGTCCTTTTTATTTGAGCACACATCTTTTAAAGTATACTTTTCTTATCATATTATCACACCAGGAGGAAAACTTAGACATAAAGAGCTGAGAGATCATTTGAGCAAAGGTAACCAACTCTGTCTCAGGAAATGTCCTCCCATAATGGAAACAGATCATACACCATGAGGGATGCACAATTCAGAATATAAAGAGCCCTGTAAAAATCTGTTCCTGTGTTAATGGATGTGTTTAAGTGGGAAAAGCTACAATTGATATTTGCGAATAAAACATATAAAACTCAGGTGTTTTAAATCCAGGGATGGTGAAGACTAAAGTTATTATACCTAGGGAATGTTTGGATTAAGAACTAATCATTACCCTGGCTTCACACTTCCTCAGACTATGATTCTGTACCCTCCATGCTAAGGATAGTCTTGATGGCTCGATTTTCCCAGGAGTAGGTCATCCAGCAGAAAAGTACCACAAACTTCTGAGGATGCAAAAAGTAGACTAAGACATGTTTCATGTCTAATTGTGTACCGAGAGAGAAGGAATACACTGCCACTACTAAGTTTTGGGGAATTAGAAGCCAATGTCTGTGAAGATGAAAAGAACCTTCTACAGCATCATGATCAGGAGCTAGTGGAAACTTCAAGCTTTGTGGCTGTAGTGGTGAGTGCTACATCTGACAGCCCTTTCCAGGTTAATGACATTAACCACAGAAACTACTTTCACGAATAGAAACACTTTAGATTTGAGCAGCTTAAGACAGAACACTACCCAAATGGCTGACTTACATAGGCACCAGGCTGGAAGGTTGCTTCATAAAATTAGGTATGTCTGAGTGCTTTTCTTGGGAACCTTGATGAGGATATGTTCTGAGGAAGAATTGTGAGGCAATTGTAAATTGATTGTAAATATAGTCTCTGACATTAATAATGAAGACAATTTGAAAGGAACAATGATATCATGTGTAAAAGAAAGGGACACATTATTTGGCATATATTGTATAAATCATTAGACACAAATAAAAATGTGTAATTAAAAACAGCAATATTTCCCTCATGCTTTCTCAGGGGTTTCCCTTTTTAAATGTCTAATTGAATCCAGAGGAATGGCTCAGCCTGTCTGAACAGTGGCAGCTCCTACACATCATACACTTGGACTTGCCACATTTACTTAGGCTGTTTACAACTCCTTATACTTCAGTCACCACAGGGATTCCACACTCCACCTTTGCTTGAGACAATGTATCCTTACCAATACAGAGAATTCAAAAGAAACAACATCTCTTCAAACTGTTTCACCAATCATGCATTAGATCCAATACTTGGGTGTTCTCAACTTCCAGCTCACAATCATAAATGTTTTATGCTTGCTTGCTCCGATAACTGCACTTTAGTTCTCTACCTGGAACTCTTCCTTAGATCCTGTCCTCAGCAAGGATCCCATACAAAGCCATCAGACACTTCTATGCTCCAGAGGGAACAATGTGTAGCTGTGTGCCATGCAGTTTGGATAGAGCACTGTCAATATCCCCTTTCCTCAAGCATCCCCCTCAAATGCTCACAAACTTTGGCTTTGAGGACAAATCTGAATTCCTAAAAAAGGAGCAAAGCATCTATGCTTGCTCCAATGACTAAATGACATTACAGTTTAAGAAATTCTGTAGCGCCTCCCCAAGATTCTCAGACTGGGAGCATTTGAGCAATCCATTACATTCATAGTTTCCAAATCTGAATTCTACAGACCAATGCACTAGAAGCCAACTCACCAACAGGTAGCAGCTGCTCCAACTTCAGTTCTCCAATGGCAGCGAAACAGAAGCAAAGTGCAGAGGCAGGTGATCTGCTCCTAGCCCCACCAAGGTGACTTTGGCTTCTGGTTGCAGGGGTTACCTGTGGTGAGACATTTGTCCTGTTGATGTGCTCACCCACCAAAGCACTCCTCTTGGAAAGACCAGGAATCAGTTCCTTGTACAATGTCCCTCCTCTTGCCTGTGGTGTTCCTGCCTAGAGGCTCTATTTCTGAGGGCACTCTGTTTCTTTTTGAGGTGACACACACTGATTTCTCTCTCCTACCTTTCCCAGAAGAATTAGACACCTAGACTGGACATCTTTTAGTTTTAATTCTGTGCAGTTGAGTATGGTTGTTTGTATACATGCCAATTTGCATGGACACTTCATACATGTAAGACAGCAAAGGACAGAAGAGAACAAATAAGCATATGCCACTGGAGTTACAGGGAGGGTGAGAAAGGGGGGGGCAGGGAGGTAGAGGGAGAAAGAGAGAAAAACAGACAGAGAGAGATATAGAGAGATAGCTATACAGAGAGGGTGAAAGATAGTGGGAAAGAGACAGATAGAGAGACAAAGAGACAGAGAGACAGCCACAATGTAGGTGCTGGCCATTGAAACCACCACCTGTGTAATAGCAGCATATCTGTCGAACAGATAAGTTGTCTTTTAAGATGTTGGCTCCACTACTGAATTGGCCAAGAAAGACCTGATGCTATGCCTCTGGAGCAGACCTTGTGTATATCATAGGATCCTTGAAAACGGTTTCACATCTAGGGAACATGAAGTTTAATCGTTCCTGATGCATGTCACATATCCTATGCCCAGACCTCAAGGGAGACATATGGAAAGTTTCTGGTTGTGGGTCTGATGAAGGGTATCCATTTCTGACAAGTTTCTCATGAATGATAAAGCCAATACAGTTGAAAAAACTTTAGCCTGGGTCAGATTGTTACCTGTCTTCTTAATGCTTCTCAGTACAGCTACATGAAGTTTGTTAGCTTAGTCCTCCTCAGAATTCACCAAAGATCACAAACAAACAATCTTTTCAGAATTTCATATCTTTATATATTTTTTTCTTGTGGTGGTTGTGGTGGTGTTATTTAGGAGAGCATTGTAAGCATTAATTTATTATTAGATGAAGTTGGGCTTTTTGAGAACAGTTATGTTCCTATACCATTTTTTGCTCATGAGAAAATGTGGAGGTGGATACATGGCACAGAATATAACATCATTGTCTACTATGCAGAGGATCTGGGATTCAATGAACAGGTCCTATCCTGTGTGTTATAGCCACAGGTAAGTCATGTTTCGGGGATCTGATACAATATAACTTCTGACCTCCACACAGTCCAGTTTAATGCACAGGCAACAGCCTCACCCCTTCAGGTAAAACATTCATAAAATAGAAATAATGAAAAGTATACAGTTTACCATTTCTCATGTAGAAATTGATTTCCAAATGATCACTTATATTATCAGGAGAGGACTTCAAAATGTGGACGAAGTTCAAACATTTTGATATTTTTGATACATATTTTTCTTTCTTTTCTGTTTTCCACTGTCTAGTACCTTAAGACACAATGACCTGAAAGTGCATAAGCCAGAGTTCTTCCATACTCTCTGTTTCAGTTCCTGTCTCCTTTTACTAACTCTGAAACAGGTGCTGTCCTGACTTCCCTAGGAGAAGCAGTTTACAACCTGAAATTTGCAAATGGGAAGAATTCATTACCTCCTCTGGTAGTTTGGGTCCCGATATTTATCACATTATAATCAAGGCAGGATTTTATTCTTACAGTAATGCTATCTGCCTGTGCTTAACCTTCTGACTACTAAACACCTTGTTCAGAACAGTGGAGTGACCCAAAAGCCTCAGTTACATAGCAATCGTTGCCTTATGAATTTGAATACATGCCTGATTATATTGAAGATTCAAATTCAATTAAATGGTTTTACCTCAAGGTAGAAAGGCAGCTACTTTTGATATAAAACAAGTTCCACAGTAGATCAATTCTAAAACTAAAATAATCTGCATGATATCTCAGCACTAATGAGTAGGCAGTGAGACAAGGAAAGCAAGAGGAAGAGGCAGACACAGATGCAGAGGCAGAGGTTCAGATGCAGACTGAGGTAGTAAATGAAAAAGCAGAAAAAGAAGGACAGGTAGAGACACAGGGACTGCCATAGAAAAATTCAGGATCATAGAGAAGGTCAGAATGGGTAATTTACATGTGCCTGATGTGTGTCATTCTAATTCTTGAAACTTTTAGGAACTTACATTAATTCAAGTGTCCTGAGAGATGGGGTGATTCCTTGTAACAAAATTATCAGATTGCAACCAGTATACCTAGACATGGTTTCTGTCTAATTGGCCACTCTCCGGCTATAAGGAATACTTAAAGCCAGAGAGATCCCAAACTAATGGCTTTCTTTCGTATAATAAGTCTGTCATAGAATAAAAAGAAATTATGAATCATTATAAAAGAACAAATACAAGACTGCAAATCTCAGCCAAGTCCATTGAGATGTTTTTTTTAATCACCATGCTGTCACACAACATTTTAAAAGTCCAGTACTGGATTCATCTTCTAAGTATACACTGTATGTTATATATAGTGTATAATAAAATACTAAACTGGAGTATCTAGCTATGTACACTGAAAGTGTACTGCAACATGAAGAAAGATTTAAAACACAATATGTGCATTTCATGTGTGTTCTCCAGATGAAATATAATTGTATAAACACACATGCACAACATGGAACAGGAATGACTAATATTAAAATAGTAAACAGCCTAGTGTAAGAAGTGTGCAATACAGAGTTACTAAGTCTTTGGTCGAATACTATATTTACATGCTCACATCATACATTAGTCAAAAATTCCTACTGCATTAACTTTCAACAAGATTTATTGTCAAATATTTTACTTTTTGTATGTTCTTTGGTGGTTTGTTACACAAGTTGTGCATTATTCAGCACTGTAAAGCAAATGTTAGAGGTGCTTAGCTTTTAAACTGTCAGTAAACACCAAAGTCTCTATTTTGAGATTCAGAGAATCATGTTCTATAAAAGCCAGTAAGAGAATGCTTAGCCCTGTGAGCCCAATTCTAGCTTTTTGTTCTGAAAGTGGAAGGAAACTGACATTCCCTGTAGGGGTTTTGCAATTAGAGATTTTGGTGTCAGCAGGGCTTCCTTGTCACTCTTTTGAGTTTACTCATCTGTAATAGCAAGGAAAAAAGGGGAAATCACTATTCTGATGGGTAAAAAGAAGTCTAGATCACCACTGCATTCTGCCTTCTTGTGGATGCCAACCCTGTCACGTTTTGAAGTGAAAGAGTGCCCCTCCAAGAAGCGCCAGGCAATTGGAATATGTTCCTCTGGATGTTGTCAGACCCAGCCTCCAGGTCTGGACTGACTATCTTTAAGGACAGTCACTTACCTTCCAGGCTGCAAATCCTGCTTCTCTCTCAGTTATTCACAAAACACGAGATTCTCTTTAGCATTTGTTCTGAATGATGTCAGCCCTACTATTCATATACTGATTAACTAGCCTTTTTGGGCCTTAAAAGGACTTTTTCTCTCAACCACCTTTTTACTAGGTAACCTTTCAATGAGAATGGTTGAGACATCTAGTCAGGCAAGGTTCTCATGATTAAGGGCAGGGAATGTGAAATTAAGTCAGACTTACAAATATATTTCAAAAGTCTAGCTTTAATTGGCATCCCTAATGCCATGCACAGGAAATGTGAGATTGCCAGGTGACTTCAGATTAATACATGAGGTGCATCTAGAAAATCAGGGGATGTCTATTGAGGACAGCACTGGGCTTTAAAGAAATTGTTCCACCATGTCTTTCCCAATATTTTCAAATCTTAACCAGTAAGTTGTGAAGGTAGAAGATGGTGGAAGTCTGCTCTCATCAGCAGCTATATCTCCAGGGATGCTTTTACACTCTGTCTTCTAAATATCCATGTTACAGTGGTACCTGGTTAGCAAAGAAGTCTTTGTAGAGCCCCAAAGAGGAAAAAGGGGAGATGACCATCACTCTCTTTTGAGGATTTACACTTTAAAGCTGAGGCAAATTGTAAAAACTTACATCTTTCTGAAATTTACTCCAATGGAATGTCCACAGAATGTCTCAGTTCCTCAGTGTGATACTTAGACATGGCTGGAATGCTTTTATGTTATCCTGTGTGTGCTAGTTTTTATCAACTTGACATGAAGCTAGAGTCACCTGAGAAGAGGGAATCTCAAATAGGATCTGCCTACATTAGATGGGGCTATAGACATGATTATTTGTATTTTTTTAAAAGAGTTTCTTTAAATTTTTTATTTAATATAATTTGAAATTATGCTTTTCCCTCTTCATTTCCCTACCATCTAACTCACAGAAAAAGTGAACCTAACAGAAGTTATGAGCTAAATGGATTGACCAGATACCTATAGAACATCACCCAAAAACAAGAGCACACAACATAGGCACTCACTGTTAAGTAGACATTAGACAAAGAACATGGAATACCCATGATTCAATTCATTGGTACTAACCATTACCTCTACCTCTGGTCAGGATTATCTTTCTGACTCATCTTTGTATAGATTCCTGAACCTTGAAGGGAATAGCTTGATAAAGACATCCTCTTGTGTTCCAAGTCTCTCACTCTCTATGCATTGTCCAATTTTGGCTCTCTGTGTTTATTAGCACATTTTGTAGGAAAGTCACCTTTGCTGGAGATTGGGGGTTATACACTGACATATAGGTAGAGCAATTAGGATTCATCAGAAGTCATTTTACTGCTGTGTTTATTTAGCACAATTAATAGTAGCGAATTTTCATCTAGGGTTTTATGTCCTATCTAGTCTTTCTTGGCCTGATTCCCCTCCCCATTTAACACTTTTGTATTAGATTCTTCTATATTCTTTGATTCCACTATAGTCTATTTCCCCTTTCTTGATAGAGTTCCTCCTTCTTCATGGTTCCTTGCTAGATAGCTTATCTGTGCTATTCTAAGAGAAACACACACATATATAAAACTAGTTCTAGTACCATTTTGAAGAGGTTATATAATCTCCCATACACTTCCCTTAACAGTAAACTAAATACTCAAACATTTCTATATAGAAATCTGCTGTACTCATTTAGAATGAAGAAATCACAAATTGGGCATCCCTTTAGGCACAGGAGATGTATGCACCCCTTTAAGAGATTTCAGTTTGTATAATAAAAGAAAAATAATCAAAGACACTGTGCTGCTCTCTTGTACTTCCACAGAGATGGATAACTACTGTGGACAGAGAGAACTGCAAGAAGACTTAAAATGCTTACAAGTTTCTTAGTTTTATGTTGGCTTTCAGTTCTTCTTGTATTCCACAAGCTTCCTTGAAAAAGCTTTCCACAGGAAAATCTCGGGGTGACATCTACAATGACAACAATCAAGGAAGACATAGTCTACTCATGTTGTTCATAAAGTTACCCAATTCTTTGTTTTGGTCTTCTATGGCGATCAAAATTATAGCCACTGAAACTATGCCATGAATATTAATTCTTTCTGACTTCAAGGGCCCTAATAGCTTTTTCTATTTCTTCTGAGAAAGAGTGAAGAATGAAATCATAGTTAATGTTACCAGACACCAGAGCATAGGGTCTGAGAAAAACATAGCTATGGACTAAGATGTCAAACAAATACTCATTTCTTTTATCCCTTAAGTCACAAACAAAAATTTTGTGGTTAAAACTGAAAATGCAAGGCAGTGGGAAGCAGTGTATACCTTCTAACATATCGTTTTGTGAAATGAAACATAACTCTTCCAAGTTTTCTACACTTTTAATCTTTATTACATTCTGCCCCTCCAATATGCTAATTTCTCTTAGCCTGGGAATTCAGTCTGCGTTTCCTGATTATGTATTTTATGGGTTCTGAGATGGTTCCATCGTCTGTTAAACATTTACTCACACAGGTGTCATGTATAGGGATGGTCAGCAATGTGGGTCAGCTGGTGTTTAATGAGCTAACATTTCTGAAGTAATAGTCTCCCAAATTCAATAGTTAAAGGGCTTCTGACCTGAATGAAATCTTTGGTGTTTAACATAGTTTGTATTATTACAATTAAGGTTTATTGGACCAACAACATTGATGTAGTTTTATTTATTGGTGAGTCAGAAAATGCATTTTAAAATCTGAACTGTGTTCTTCTGTGTGTACAGGTGTGTGTGTGTGTGTGTGTGTGTGTGTGTGTGTGTGTGTGAGTGTGTATGTGTGTGTGTGTGTGTGTGAGTGTGTGTGTGTGTGTACGGGTGTGATATATGTACAGGACCTAAGGAGGCCAGAATAGCTGGAGAAATGGGTAGGGTTTTGTCGTTGTTGTTGTTGTTGTTGTTGTTGATGATGCTGGTGCTGATTTGTTTGAATCAAGGCTTCACTGTTTACCCCTGGATGTACTGAAACTCACGTTTTAGACCAGGCTGGCCTCGAACTCAGAATCCCCCTGCTTCTGCCCCCAAGTGCTGGGATTGAAGGATTATGCCACCACTAGCTAGCATCAGGCTTTTTTTTTTTTTGAGGTGCATTGTCTGCTATAAACAGAATGGGAAGGTTAACATGTACTGCTGACCATTTAGCCATCTCTTCCATCACAATGCAAAGAATAACAGGGAGTAATAAAGTAGAAAAAATTCAGTACAATAAATATGAGGGCTTATCTATAATTGTATAAGAGTTCAATAGTCACAACCAAAATAAAACAGCTCACTCTGGACATATGTATACAAACTGCCAAATACATTCAACAAAACACACAAGCAATTCAATGAAGAAAGGCTAGACATTTCAATAAATTATGCTGAACCAATTGGACACTGTAGTGAGTGGTCTTGGTGGTTAACTTGACTATATCTTGAGTTAACTAAAACCCAAATGACTGAGCAAGACAGTAAAGGATTTTTTCTTAATAATTAGAAATGTTAAGATCCACTTTGACTCTGTATCTTTTAAGTGGGAAAACTCACATTTAACCTGACACACACCTATATAAAATATCTGCAGCCTTATATATAAAAATCGTGGAAGAAGAAAGTTTTTTTTCTTACCCACTTCGCCCTCATTGGCAAGTCCATTGCTTCACTGACATTACAGGCATTTCCTCAGAACTCCAGAAAACTCTGATGACCATCTGACACATCTTGTCTCATTGACTGAACAACTACTGGATTCTTACAACCTCAATTGTTAGACAGCTATTGTTGGAACACACCCTGTAATTCACTTTAATAAACTAAAAATATATATATATTAATGTACAACATGTTCTAAAAATATAACAAATAATAAAATATATTACATATAAATATAAATTATATTAATACATGCATTATAGTTGTATAAAATCATGCATATATATGCATATATGTATATACATAATTATATATACATACATATACATACATACATAATTATGTATTATATATTTATGTATAATATGTATGCATGCATAATTATATATTCATATACATTTATATATAAATACACACACACAACAATTTTTGTTGTATGTATTGATCTCTTAGAGAGTCCTGACTCATAATAGTTAAAAGGATCAGCCTCAAGCTCAATCTCAGCTTCATACTGTACATAAATTAATAAAATAAATAAAATTTATAAAATTCAAAATGGCATGGTATTAAATGTAAAAAGAAAATTAAAAAAATAAGAAAACCTGAAGATATCTATGGCTAAGAGAGTTAAGAGTTTTAGATTTCATGGAAGAAGCATTCCTTCTAGCATTAATAATTGATCCTCACTAAAATTAGAACCGTTTATGCTGAGCTGATGGTGGTCATTTTGGTGGTGATGGTGTTGGCGCATATTTTTAAACCCAGCACTTGAGAGGCAAAGGCAGGTGAGTTTGTGGTCAGCCTGGTGTACTGAGTGATCTTCAGAACAATCAGTTTTAAGTAGAGAAATTGTATATTAAAAAAGAAAAACAAACAAACAAAACAAAACAAAAATAAAAACAAAAAAAAAGAAACAAGCAACCGAAAAAACAAAAAATAACATAGAAATGAAATATTTTTTGTAGCAGTTCCTGATTCAACAGTGAAGAAGTAATCTAAATAAATTTTTAGCCCAAATGGAAATTTCTCCCAGGTTCTATTTTTCACGTGCACAGTCCATATTACCAACTGTGTACACAAAGGAAAGTAGTTATATTTACCTAGACAGGTTGTTAGCTTGTAGATGTCCAGCATGAAAACACTATAGTGTTTTCTGGGAAGGGTTCAGCATAGCCCATTCTTCCTCAGAGAAACTTGTTCCTATATTTTCAAATGTCAACAAGTCCTGTTTAGAGAATAGACTTGAATTTAATACAGTAGCTGAAGCAGTTGTACTATCTGCCTGTGAATCATGGCATAGGCTGCATGTTCCAGAAATTATCAGTATAGAATTTAGGTGGAAAATCTGAGATGACCAGATGTAGGCAAGTAGATCAGTGAATTGGTTGTGATATATCTAGTTTCCAATCTGCTCCTGCCAAGTCTAGTCGCCTGAAGATCAGTAAGGTCAGATGTACCCCAGAACACTAGGGGTCTTAGCAGAAGACTAAAATAAGACTGCCTAAAAAGGGGAAATGTTAAAATAAAATAAAACATAACAAAAAGTAATCTGAATGTCTCCAGCACCTCTAAGGTCCAGTAGCATCCATGGTTACTTGACCTCCACCTAATCACTAGAAAACTACAGTGTTGGGCACAATAGTGTTTTGCTTTAATGCTGCATTGCTCATTTGCTTTCTTTAGTGCTATTCTTTATGAAGTGATTTCTCTCTTTTCCTTCTCTGTAAAATATAAATGACAGAACTTAAAAGCATTTTCTGAAGAGATACATGAATTCCATCCTCTCTATCTTAGATTCGGTTACCATAAGACAGTTAAAATAAACTCTGCCTAACATTCTTAGGTTGGATTTTAAAAGAGGTGGTTTCTGTTGTCATTGGTGATGTCACTTGGATCCCCATTTACTAGCAGCACCTAGAACATGGCACTAGGTTACACAGGCCAGTGGAAGACCTCCACTCTCAACGAATGGATGTATTTTCAAAAAATCATAGTAGTCCCAGCATCTATTTTACCTCTAGGGAACATAAATAACAGCCCAGGCTCCTTTACTGAAAAAAAAAAAAAAAACTCTCAATCACCTTAGACAGAGAAAACAGCATATTCCATGACAAAACCAATTTTATACATAACCTTTCTATAAATCCAGACCTTCAAAAGAATAATATGTGGAAAACACCAACAAAAGAAGTGAAACTGCAACTTAGAATAAGCAAGAAAATAATCATTCAACAAGCCCACACAAACATAATTCCACCTCAAACAAAATAATTAATACAAAGTAACAATCACTTTTTCTTAATATTATCAATACGAAAATTAATAATTCCAACATAACCTAATTAATTGAAATTCAAAAATTAGAGGAATTAGAAATTGGTCAGCTGTCATTCTGCTGTGTCTAATTTGGTAAATGGGATTAATATGTCCAAATATTGTACAATCCATATACACTTTTTGTTTGTTTGTACATAACTGGTTCTTGCTGTGTACCACATAAGGGTCTTGAAATGATGCTTCTCCTATTTCAGCCTCTCTATTAGTAGGGTTGTTTATTTGATGTTTTTATACTATATTGGTTTTCAGAATAGCTTACATATTTCAAAACTATTTATACAGCCAAAATAAATGTGGACAATTAATTTGGGAGTCGGCTTATAAGAGAACAACAAAGAGTGAGTCTTAAGGCTTTGCTTGATATTTATATTATTGTATCGATTCTGAAGAAGAAGACTCTATGGGTTACTATTTTTTCTGAAATGAATGCCATTGAATAACCATCACATCCAATTAAACTGAATACTACTGTCACCTAACTTCTATGCCAACTCCAAACAGAATCATTCTTCATTGAAACAGTTGATGAATGACTTCAAGGATAGACCATCTTAATACACACACCATTCCTTATGTGAATTTACCCTGTTTCCTGTGGTCTGAGAATGACAACAACCACTCAAGTCAAATAGCTTTGACCTCAGCAGGAAATCAGTATCCAAAAATCATGCCTACAGTTCATTCTTTGGCACAGCAAAATTTTCAAGTGTTAGCTTAGCTACTATGGAGGTAAAATCCTTTGGTTATGTGAGGGATATCCAAGTACAGCCTTATTACAATGACGTCCAATGTCCATAAACTTTTCTTATTTTGTTTGTATCACAGTAAGGCAAGGTATATATATAATTTTATTATTAATTAGATAATTTCTTCATTAACATTCCAAAAGTCACCTACACCCTACCCCTTCCTTGCCCCCTAAACCACCTACTCCCACCTCCTGGTCCTGGTAGTACCCTTTACTGGGCCATAAAATCTTCTCAAACCCAAGGGCTTCTCCCTCCACAGAGTACCTTCCAGGCCATCCTCTGCTACACATTCAACTAGAGACATGAGCTCTGGAGTTACTGCCTAGTTCATATTGTTTCCTCCTTTAGGGTAGCAGACACCCTCATATATTGGATATTTTCTATAGTACCAGCATGGGGGTCCCTGTGTTGCATTCAGTAGATGAATTTGAGCATCTATTTCTATATTTGCTAGACACTGTCCTAGCTACAAAAAATACAGATTCAGGGTCCTGTTAACATGATCTATAAGCCAAGATTTTGAAGCTATACTAAAAACAAAAAAAACAAACAAACAGACAAACAAAAACAAACAAAAAGACTATTTATTTGTGTACATTAAAAAAACTAATAGTGATATATTATTTTTAAATATCATACAGCTAATTTATTGGGAGTTATTTAAAATTTATATTGAGAAAAATGTTATACTTTCAGTATTGCTTCTGACAAACATCTACATGGGACTATTCAATTGATTGTTTTATATCAAACAACTTTTATAATATTAATTTTATTATTATAGTATTTTGTAAATTTAAAAAAAAACATGATAAAAATTGAAAGGTCTAATAGGTTTGAGTGGACCTCTGCTCGAGGAGTTGGAGTACAAAAGGAAAAAAAAGAATGTGATGGAAATCTGTTTACACAATATATGTTTTTAAATGATAACAAATTCAGATAAATTGAAATTATGTATATTTTCTTATCATACTGCAATAAAACTTAAATTAAAACAATTTCTGGATCCCCAGGATACATGAATAGCATGCAGTATTCTAGAGCAGTATCCAGCTTAATGATACTTCTGTTGCTCTTGTGTCTTTCCCTCTTCTGTATCCCCCAAGTTCATTCCGCTTTCTTGGCATGACTCATAAATGAGCATTTGTGTATTATCCTGTGGTATATGAGAGGAGTTGTCTGAATAGAGATGAAATATTGAGCCAAGGCAAACACAACTGTGGAAATGGAAACCATCCAAGGGCAAATTTTGTAAAATTAACATAGTCTGTGAAAGAAAAATGCTTTTGCTTTCAGAATGAGAGTGAATGGAGTTTTTCACTAAGCTGGAAGGGGGCTAATAAAGGCCTTTTTTACTGGAGAATTTAATAAGAATTAACCAAAACACAGGTGCAATTGATCTTACAGGAGTGAACTGGATAGATGGGTAGAGTTTGGCTAGTATAAGATACTTAATTTAATGATTTTTGAGGTCTTTTTGAAATTATGATCAATAAATTCTGCCCTCTGTGACATTTCTACTATTTTTGTTTGAAAGATGAATAAATTAGGATACATGGATATAGCTTTATAGTATAGGTCTTGAACTTTCATGATGTGACAATTAAATCTGTATGATCAGGTCATATTCTAGAGCTCTGCATTAGGTAAACACAATCTATAGCTCCTGGGGACATACACACAAATGAACTAACAAGACTTTATAGTGTTTCTTGTTTTCAGAATAGATTACATTTTATGAATAATCTAAAAGCAATAGGTTCAGTTTCTATGTTTTTAGAGACAGAACCTTAAAGACCCTAAAAACTCTAAAAATTAAAAAAAGAAGAGAAAAGAAAAAAAAATAAACTTGAAGCTTTAAATAAACAACAAAAACCCTAAAAACAACAACAACCCCCCCAAAAATAAATTTTTGAAAAAAAAGAAAAGTAAAAGAACCTAAAACCTTAAAGAAAAACAAAAACAAACACATCAACAAAAAATTCTAGATCTCTAAAAAGACCCAGAAAAACATAAAAACATAAAATCATTACCACAAACAAACAAGCAAACAAGCAAAGAACAACAACAACCACACTAAGACTTAAAAAACAAAACAAAACAAAACAAACAAACAAACCAAAAAAAAACAAAAAACAAACAAACAAAAAAACAAAAAACAAACAAAAAACAAACAAAAAACAAAAAAAAAACTCGCCAAATACACTGAGAACAACCCTAAAATCATTTAAAAACCAAAAACAAAACAAAACAAAACAAAACAAAAACAAACAAACAAACAAACAAACAAACAAAAACCCTAAAAACCTTAAAAGCTGTAAACGTATTAAACAAACACTAAATGACCATAAAAAGCTATTTTTTTAGTTCTTAATAAACATGTTTTAAAACCCTAAAATTCTATAAATAAGAAAACACAAGAACTCTAAAAAGACCCTAAAAAAATTATAAAACCCTAAAAAAAATTCCTAAAACTCTACAAGTCTAGATCGCTAATGAGACAATAAAAAACAATTAAAAAAAAGAAAGAAAGAAAGAAAAAAAGAACATGAAAAAGAACAAAACCACCAAAACAACAACTACAAATTCTATTGCCTTAAAAAAATCGCCAAAAACACTAGAAAAAAAAATCATTTTACAAACCTTTTTAAAAAAACAAACAAACAAAACAAAACAAAACCAAATAAACTTAAAACATTTTTTTAAAATTCCTTAATTAAACTTAAACAAACAAACAAACAAAAAAAAAAGAAAGAAAAACCCTAAAATTCTAAAACAATCTCAACAACAGACCTAAACGAACTCTAAAACCCTAAAAAAAAAGTTCCTTTAAAAAGTTCTAAAAACACATCATAACTCTGAAACTCAAAAAAATAACTTGAAAAACCGCTTAAAACAAAACAAAACAAAACAAACAAAAAAGTACAATACCCGGAAACCCTAACTAAAATCCTGAGACATTAAAAAGAATCCTAACCTGTCCACCCCCCCAAAAAAAAATACATACAAAACCCTGAAACACTAACTAAAATCCAGTGATATAAAAAGAATCCTAAACCCTTAAAAAAAAAAAAAAACACACACACACACACAAGAACACAAAAAACTCTTAAAAAATCGTAAAACCCTATAAAACACTAAAACTATAAAAAGAAACAAAAACAAAACAAAACAACAAGAAAAACAGAAACACACAAAAAACTAAAATTATCCTAAAATTATTTATAAAACCTAAAAAGCCCTAAAAACCTGAAATATCTTAAATTTCTAGGAGGAATCAAGAACCAGCAAAATAAATAAATAAATAAAATAAAAATAATCCTCACCCATACCCCCCCAAAAAGTAAGCACAAAACAACCCCCCAAATATAAAACCATCAAAAACCCTAAAACTCTAAATAACCCTAAGGGCTTCACACAATTACAAACCAACAAACAAACAAACAAACAAAACTGAAAAATCTAAAATACTAAAAAGCCTGAAAAGACGCCTAAAACATTAGAAAAAGTAAATCCTAAAAAACTCTAGAATCTTTAAACAAATACTGAAATAGTCCCAAAATCCAAAAAAAAAAAGAAAAAAAAAAAAAGAAAAAAAGAAAAAAAAGAAAAAAGAAAAAAAAAGAAAAGAAAAAAAAAAGAAAGAAAAATAAAATTCTGAAAACACCTATCAGCTAGGCAGGCATTCAACTTACAGAGTTCAGCCTGCTTTCTGAGTGCTGGTACTAAAGGGGAATAAAACTATACGTGACTCCTTTTTGTTTGTATAATTGTTTTTTAAAGATTTTTTTTTCTCTGTGGGTGAGTGTGTGTGTGTGAAAAGGATTTTTTTTTTTGAAGAACTGAAGATCTATGGGGCTTGAACAATTAAAGTGTCCTCTAATTTGTAAGTAAATTTTATACTTACCTGTGTCCAGTATTCTGTCTACACTTATTTCAAAAGTAAAATTACCTCATCTATTTCATCCTGCTTTACTGCATTTAATCTATGAAATTCCTTATAATTAGAAGTGCTGGTAAATTTTAAAAAAACATTTAAAATATGACTGGGAGATATCAGGTTTGCTTTAAGTTTATCACCACTTTGTAAGCATGCCCAAGATCTATGTTGTCCTCTTACTTTCCAAAGTATCCATAATTCATGATGGCCATTGGTTTCAATACATGTCATTTAACCCTGTCAAATTCCAGCTTTGTTTGCATAAAAATAGTCCTCCTCTAACTGTGGGTTTTTTTTAAAGTGAAAATTGGTGTGCTATCCAGTGTGCTACCTCAAAGAGTCTGGCAATATTTATGATAAGAAGCACAGCTTAAAGATAACCAAGGGAAAGGTTGGAACATGAAAAATAACCACCATGGATGTTGTCAAGTCAGACCCGAAGACTTTCACAGAATGAAAATAAAAACAAAAATGAAACAAAACAAAACACACACCAAACAAATAAATAAAAATCCAACAACTAAACAATAAACACGATGCCAGGGTTTAACTTCTTTGGCAGAATATTACTCAGATCATCAGGCTTTTCAGTTGGGATTTCATTTTTTTATTTCTAGGAGGCCATATGAAAAGGTAAAGCCGAGATGCTGAATGTTCCTGAGTGTAACTAGGGAAGGAAACAGCTGAGAGTGGTTCTATGATGTAAGTTGAACTAGGGTGATGTCACAGAGCACTGGCTGGAGGTTGTGCATCTATTCCACTTGGAGGCGCTAGAATCTATTGAAGGTGAGTTCACTATCTTCACAGTGGTGTGTCAAAGCAAGGTCATTTTTCCCACAGGCTTTTGGTGCCTGGTCTGTATCAGGAGACAGAATCTTGGTGACAAGGATATTTTCTTTGGGTAAGTGCATTTATGAAGTAATTGGGACCCTCATACCTACAGAAAGCTAAAAGTTTTCTCTCCTATAGTGTGTAGCTGTACATTCTACTTTCCCCATGTTTATTAGCTAGGGAGATGGATGGTCTAAGTTAGTTGAACTCCTGAATTTATTATCCTTGCTAGCAATATCTAGTTCACAATTCCACTAAAATGCCAAAGCTCCTCTTTGTCCATGTGCACATTAGAAGATATTAGTTCTAAATGTTTGATATTGCCTTGACTTGTTGAGTTCTTCCTGAGTTCAGAGATGCAATTGCTTCATCAAATAATCCTGAAGCTGGGTCAGGAGAAACAATACAGAAGGCCAGTGGTGTGGTGTGTCCCTGGGCAGATATTTGTGAATGTAGGCACTTAGCTCAGAGCTTGCATGTACAAGAGAGTTGTGGTGACCACTCTGGCTCTTTTTTTTTTTTTTTCTTTTCTCTTCTTCCTATTCATTGGGGGTAATAGTCATACCACCACCTAAATTGACATAGAAATTCAAGGAGAGGATCCTCAGCAGAGGCAAATTAACTCAGGCCTGAAGAAATAAATGTTGATCTGTGTATGTTATTCTGAGCTCTAGAGAATTACTTGTTAATTACATTATTTTTATTTCCTTGTTTCCCTTGTTTCTTTGTTTCTTTCTTTCTTTGCTTGCTTGCTTGGTTAATTTTATTTGAGTTTCTGTATGATTAGATTTGGCTGTCAGGAAACTCACTGTGTAGACCAGACTAGCCTTTATCTCACTAATTTCTGCCTTGCTCTGCCTCTTGAGTACTATTACTAAAAATGTGGGTAACCACCACCTCCTATGAACATCTCCATTTGATTGTTTGTATTGTTATTTGTTTGTTTGTATTTCTGTTTTGTTTTTTTTTTCGTTTATTTTTCGCTTGTTTTCTTTTACTTCTTGTTGTTGTTGTTGTTGTTGTTGTTGTTGTTGAGACAGGGTTCCTCTCTATAGGACTGGCTGCCCTGGAACTCACTTTGTAGACCAGACTGGCCTCTAACTTAGAAATCTGTCTGTGTTTGCCTTCTGAGTTTTGGGATTAAATGCATGTAATTCCATGGCTGACGTATTAACTTCTTATTTTAATAAAATTAATTTTAGAAGCCGAAACCTGTTTAGCATATTCTTCTTCACCTTCTCAGAAGTTCTCTTAGCAAAGAGTCTTGGTCCAGCATTCACTCCCAACCCATAACCATTGCCCATCAGGAAATCATATATATGACAGAGACAACAGCATTGTGTCTGGTTTAAACAGGCAAGATCTTCAGTCCCAGGCAATGGGCAAGTATGATATTTGAAGAGAGAATGGAAGCCACAAGACAGTGTGATCTACCACAACAGGTCTACAGCCAGGTAGAAGACAATACCTCTGAAGAGTTTGAGCATGGCATCACTCAAGAAGAAGAGTAGGAGGAAGCCTTCTTCCCAGGCCATGGGGAATATTGTTGGCTGCAGAATTTCTCACGGTTGGAAGGAAGGTAATGAGCCTGTCACCCGTTGGAAGGCCATCATTCTATGTCAACTGCCAACAAACCCTTCTTTTTATTTGGTGAAGTATGAAGGAATTGACAGTGTCTACGGACAGGAGTTCCACAGCGATGAGAGGATTTTAAATCTTAAGGTCTTGCCTCACAAAGTAGTTTTTCCTCAGGTGTGGGATGTCCACCTAGCCAGCGCCCTGGTTGGCAGAGAGGTACAACACAAATTTGAGGGGAAACATGGCTCTGAGGAAAACTGGAGTGGGATGGTGCTAGCCCAGGTGTCATTCTTAAAGGACTGGTTTTACATTTCCTACAAGAAGGATCCGGTCCTCTACATCTATCAGCTCCTGGATGACTACAAGGAAGGTAACCTCCACATCATTCCAGAGACCCCTCTGGCTGAGGCGAGATCAGATGATGACAGTGACATCTTAATAGGTACCTGGGTTCAGACACCAGAGATGATGGTTCCAAAATTTCGGAAAGGTTTGTAAAAATTTCTAGCCAATCCTACTGTGTACTTTATCAAGTTTCATGGTGACCTACATATCTACGTCTATATTCTGGTGTCAAATATCACTTAAATTGAAAAAATCACAAAGTACAGAAATGTAAACTTATAGGATTGAAAAAAATATTTGTTTTCCTATGTTGGCTACTTATGGGTCTTTGACAACCCAAGTATCTTTGTCAATAATATTTGTTTTGTTCTAAAAATTAATACGTGTGACATGACATGCTTTTAGTGAACACTTTGTTGGTAGAGATGGACTATGGTGGAAAGAACATCAAAGGAAGATGAAAGTTGCAACTCAGGCTGTGAACAGTGCATACATCTAATATCACACAGGCTAAAATGGACAGGACTTAGCTTCTGTGGTCTGCATAGTGAGCAAGGAATTGGAGATATGACTTAGAGGAGCAGGGATGGCAGCAAAAGATGGATGTTTAGGAAGTAGGGGAGAAAGACAGGACACAGATAGAATCTCTGGTATGAAGTCTGAGGGAGAAACAACAATTTGGGGAAAGAGTGATAGATAAAAGGAATGTGGCCTTGTTACACAAAGTGCAATCTAGGAAACTGATCCAAAGAGACTCAGAAATCAAACAAAATCAGGTATCATTTGAATAATGAAACCTAATGAAACTTGTCTCTCATTTTAAGATTTATTATCTTTACTTATATGGGTGGGGATAGGGCATGTGCTTGTGAGTACAGGTGACCACAGAGACATGAGCTGTCAGATCCCATGGAGCTGATTGCTAACCATTGGATATGAATTCAAGAAAACAAATCCAGTTTTTTTTTGCAGTAGAAAAGTGCTCTTGACAACTTGGTCATCTCTCTATTCCCATTAAGATATCTTTTTAAGAAATCCAATATTAACATGCAGAAAAGAGACCAGGAAGAAGTTAAGAAAGATTAAATTGATGGTGATTTTTTAAAAAAATAAAGGACACACAGAGGAGTAGAGGACACTGAGGGACAAATGAATTCTATGATGCAGTTCTCAAAATGTGAAGCAGGAGACCCAGGAAGAATAGAAATTTTCTGCAAATAGTTAAAATTGGACATATCCACATTAGGTTCTTTGGTTTCTTAACAAATAGCCAGCTGATCAGGTCAAAGAGTAATTTAAAAGAGAAAATGAGTATACTGTGATTTAATATATGGTAGGGAATGGATCTTCAGTGCTTTCCCTGAGCACTCTTTTCCTGGGATGAATCCTGTGATCTTTTGGAGGTCTCTGTTGAGTGCCCCAGATGACCATCAAAATGCTCCAACACTGGCCTGTTCCACTGTCTCTCCTCCAAACATCTGACTCCCAACATACCTATGTACCATTTCAGCCAGTCTATTCCCTGGAAATTCCAGTCTTAAATTTATGTGTGACCTCATTCTCAGAAAACAGTGAAGGTGTATTCAATGCATGTGTGCTGACCTATTTTCTATGCCAGTTCTCATGGGTTTCAAATTCTATGAGGTTGCATACTATGTTGGTCACTTCACCTGAGTAGCTCCTGTGCTTCATGGGGGTCTTACTGGGTCCCATATGCACTCTGAGTGTTTCTTTTCTTTGTTTGGTTGGTTGGTTTTGTTGTTGTTGTAGTTTTGTTTTTGTTTTGTTTGTTTGTTTGTTTGTATTGTTTTGTTTTTGTTTTTGTTTTTGTTTTTGTTTTGTTTTGTTTTTAGTCAGGCTTGTAATGGACACAATCATTTGTGTTTTTTCTCTATAATAAGTTTGAATGCCAAATGACTTGAAAATACTCTCTATTGCTTATTAATTTTGATATCTGGGAGAGTTTCTGTGCTAGCTGGTTGTCTTAATTAGGGTTTCAATGCTGTGAAAAAACAATATTACTAAGGCAACTCATTAGAAACATTTCATTAGGGCTTTTAAACATTTCATTGCAGTTTCAGAGGTTCACTCCACTATCATCAAGGCAGTAAACATGCAAGTATCTAGACGTATGTGGTGGTGGAGAGGAAGTGTAGATTTATGCATCTTGATCCAATTGCTTCCAGGAACAAAGTATCTCTTCTGCATTCAGGGATGGTGTCTTCCACACGGATCAGTTCTTTAAAGCCTCACAGTGATATGCTTCCTCCAAAAAGGTCACACCTATTCCTACAAGGACACACCTCCTCAAAGACCAACTACATTCACAGTGCTAAACTGATTTCATAGCAACTTGACAAGATCTAGAGTCTTAAAGAGGAGGAGCCTCAGTTGAGAAAATGCCTCATTAAGATCAAGCTGTTAGGAATTTTCTTATTTGGTGTGAGAGCACCCAGTTCATTGTGGGTGGTGACATCCTTGTGGTGGTAGTCTTGTGCTCTTTATGAAAGCAAGACTTAAGGAGCATGTCAATAAGCATCACCACTCCATGGCCTATGCATGAGCTTCTGGCTCCAGAAAACTGTGTTGTTTCAGTTTCTTTCCCAACTTCTTTGATGATGAACAGCAATGTGGAATATAAGCTGAATAAAACTTTTGCTATGGATTTAGCTCTTTGGACATGGTATGTCCTTACAACAATAGAAACCTTAAGTAAGACAATTTCTTAGAGAAACAAAATATCTAAGAGTACCACTGTAACTTATCCTATTAGGACACATAATGTGTAGATGTTTTCTTTTAATTTAAAGGTAAGATATTCTCATGTATCTATTGACATGCAATTGTTGTAGTTTGCTTCTTTCTCACACTGAAGAATACTACAATCAACAATAACTTGGGAATATAACGGTTATTAGCTTACAGGTTACAGACTATTACCAAGGAAGGCAAAACAGGAACTTGAAGCACTACCAGGAAAGAGTGCTAATTTCCTTTACCCTATCTTAGTCATTGTTCTATTGCTGTGAAGAGACATCATGTTTAAGGCAACTATTAGGAAACAAAGCATTAACTGGTGCCTTGATTACACTTGCAGAAGTTTGGTCAAACATCAAGGCAGTGAACACAGCACTGGAGACATAGAGAACTATTGATCCTTAGAGACAGATATTCTGCCATTACCTTGGTTTCTTGAAAAGGCAAAGTCCACCTTTATTGACACAACCACTTCCTCCAATGAAGCCACATCTTCTCTCATTCTTTCTAATCCTTAAATGCACTGTCAATCCCTGGTGACTAAATATCCATATATATGAATCTATAGAGGATATTCTTATTCAAACCACCAACTTCTGGGTTGATCAAATATTTTATTTTAAATACAGAGTAAAAGCCTCCCTTTTATAAATAACTACTGATGAGCTTACCCACAGTGGTCTTCCCTCACACATCGACCATCAAGGAAGAAAATGTCCCATAGACTTACCCAAAAACCAAGTGAATACAGAGAATTCTTCAATTGTTCTCTCTCCTAAGGTGACTCTAGATTGTCAAGTTGGAGATAAATAAAGTCCCAGCACATTAAATTTTAATCTACTCCCACACAAACATTACTCATCACCATCTCCTCGTTCTGTCTCTGTATAGATCCACTTCCCTCCTTGGCAGAAGAGAAGGGTAAGAACCTCCACCAGAAAGGATACTCAATAATAGGTGACAAGTATTGGATATGTCCTATAACATCACAACACCTACATTCTAATGTATGTTACACTTTCTGGGAGACACCCCAATCTGTCCAACTTCTTGCCAACTCAGCTTTGACCAGAAAAATTCTCATCAAGAAATCCAATGACTTTTAGTTGATTTCTTTCTCCTGAGGGAATGGAGTGTTACCCCTTCATGGATGTATTGGTGTCTGATTCATAAGTAATAAAACCCACTACTGTTAACAGCTAAATCACAGGAGTTATGACAAATAAAAACTCACATGAGAAGCATCACATTTGGTTAAGCCTTTTCAGAAGTTTTATTAAAGTTTTATTTATATACTTGTGGCCACTATGTGAGGAAAAGCCTCCCGATTGGCATATCCTATCGCTTCTAAGGGTTAAATGAAGAAAGAGGATTATATTCATTTTTTTCTCTTTTTTTTCCATTTTTTTTAACTAAGAAGACATTATAGTTTTTAAGAGAAGAATGGTTCTTAAGAAAATGATGGTGATTCCAAAGGAAGATTAGTTATTACTTTTGCAATTTGATGATGAAGAAGATAACATAAATATTTCATAGGAGTCTGTTTCTGAAGGTTATTGCATATTCAGTGTTGGGTATTAATTGTGTGTCCTGCAGTTTACTAGACTTTTACCTGGTCACCTGAATTGGAAGAAGTCTTTTCTAAGAGATTTTATATAATTCATTTGAAATTTTACCTATATCTATATATTCCTACACCCGAATTTTAGCAACACATATAACTACTCTTGGCACTGTAGTCACAATATGTTGATAAAAAATAACTTGTTATGATTTTGCCAAGGGAAAATAACTGAATATTTTTCCAATAATATGTTTGCAAAACTTGAATTTATTTCAAGAACACTACAAATAATTTATTTCATTCTTTTTTTATTATTTATTCTTTTTCTTTTTTTTTTTTTTTTTTACATTTCAAATGTTTTTCCCTTTTCTATTTTCCCCTACAAAAATCCCAGTCCTCTCCCCTCTCTCCCTGCTCTCCAACACACCTACTCCCAATTCCTGGCCCAATCATTTCCAAAACTTGGTCATAGGAATTTTACAAGAACAAGTGTCTTTCCTCCCATTGATGACTTACTAGTCCATCCTCTGCTACATATGCAGCTGTAGGCATAAGTCACAACTTATGTTTACTTTGATTGGAGATTAATCTCAGGGAACTCTGGGAGTACTTGTTAGTTGTTTTTCCTCATAGAATGCTCCTTGTGTACTTTCTCTAGCTCCATAATTGGGGACCCTGTGCTCAGTCCAATGGATTTCTGTGAGCATCCACTTCTGTATTTGTCAGGAAATGGCAGATCATCTCAGGAGACAACTATATCAGTCTCCTGTCCCTAAGGTCTTGTTTGGCTCTTCAATTGTATCTGGGTTTGGTGGTTGTTTATGGTATGGATCACAGAATGAAGCAGTCTCTGGATTCCTTCTGTCTCAGTTCCAAACTTTTTCTCTGTAACTCTTTCCATGGGTCTTTTGTTCCCAATTCTAAGAAGGAACGACATATCCACACTTTGGTCTTCCTTCTTGTTGAGTTTCATGGGTTTTGCAAATTTTACCGTTTTTTTCTGAGCTTTAAGGATAAAGTGAGTGAGTATATATCATGTCAGTATATATCATGTGTGTTCTTTTGTGATTGAGTTATCTCACTTAGGAACATATCATCGAGATACATCCATTTGTCTAAGAATTTCATGAATTCATTGATTTAATAGTGATGTAGTATTTCATTATGTAAATGTACTATATTTTCTGTATTCATTCCTCTGAAGACGGGCATCAGGGTTATTTTCAGCTTCTTGCTATTATAAATGAGGATGCTATGAACATAGTGATGCATGTATCCTTATTACAAGTTGGAATATCTTCTGGGTATATGCCCAGGAGGACTCTTGCTGGATCTTCAGCAGAACTATTACCACTTTTCTGAGGAAACCCCAAACTACTTTCCAGAGTGGTAGTACCAACTTGTAATTCCACAAGCAATGGAGGAGTGTCCCTACTTCACCACATACCCACCAGCAACTGTTGTAATCTGAGTTTTATATCTTAACCATTCTGACTCTGTGAGGTTATTTTTACTTTCTGTCCCCTGATGATTAAGGATTTTGAACATTTGTGAGGTGCTTCTCAGCCATTCAGTGTTTCTTAATTTAGAATTCTTTGTTTAGAACTGTCCCAAGGTTTTTAAATAGGGTTATCTGATTTTCTGGAATCCAGCTTCTTGAGTTCTTTGTATATACTGAATATTAGTCCCTTATCTGATTTAGCATTGATAAAGATTTTTCCCCGTTTTGTTCTAATGATAGTTCCCCTTGCCTTACAGAAGTTTTGCAATTTTTAGGTCCCATTTGTCAATTTTAATCTTATAACACAAGCCATTGCTGTTTTGTTCAGGAATATTCCCCATTTAACCTTGTCTTCGAGGCTCTTCCACACTTTCTCCTCTATAAGTTTCAGTGTCTCTGGTTTTATGTGCAGTTCCTTGATCCAATTAGACTTGAGCATTGTACAAGGAGATGAGAACAAATCAATTTGCTTTCTTCAATATGCTAACTGCCAGTTGAGCCAGCACCATTTATTGAAAATGCCATTTTCTTTCCACTGGTTGGTTTTATCTCCTTTGTAAAAGACCACATGAGTTTGGGTTCATTTCTCTGTCTTCAGTTCTATTCCATTTATCTACCTGTTTAACACTATGCCTGTACCATGAAGTTTTTATCGTAATTGCTCTGTAGTACAGCTTGAGGTCAGGCATGGTGATTACACATTCTTTTATTGTTGAGAATAGTTTTGGATATAGTGGTTTTTTTGTTTTTTGTTTTTTTTGTTTTTTTTTCAAGATGAATTTGTAAATTGCCTTTTCTAACTCAGTGAACTCAGTGAAGAATTGAGTTGGAGTTTTGATGGTGATTGAAATGAATCTTAGATTGCTTTTTTGAAAGATAGCCATTTTTACTATATTAATCCTGCCAAATCATTAGCATGGGAGATTTTACCATCTTCGGAGATCTTCTTTGATTTCTTTCTTGAAGAAACTTGAAGTTTTTATTATACATTTCTTTCACTTTCTCAGTTAGAGTCACACCAAGGAACTTTATATTATTTGTGACTACTATGAAGCATATTTTCCCTAATTTCTTTATCATACTATTAGCCTTTTCTGCAGAGAAATTCCACTGTTAAGTTTAAATTAATTCAAAATTCAGCTCCTAAGCTGAAAATGTGTATCAGGATTAGGTGTTCTCTGTTGAAATTTTTGGGGTCATAGATACATGCTATCATATCTTCTGGAAATAGAGAAATTTTGACTTCTTCCTTTCTAATTTGTATTCATCTGTTCTCGTTTTTTTTGTATAATTGCTCTGGCTAGGATTTCAAGTACTCTATTGAATAGGCAGGGAGAAAGTGGGCAGCCTTGTCCAGTCCCAGATTTTAGTGGGATTCCGTCCTGTTTCTGACCATTTAGATGAAAGTTAAATCCTGGGCTTTCTTTTATTTTCTTTTCTTTTTTTTATGTTTAGTAGTATGCCTTGAATTCCTGATCTTTCCTGGACTTATTATGAATGGGCATTGTATTTTTCCAACTATTTCCTCAGCATCTAATCAGATGATCATGTGGTTTTGGTAGTTGAGTTTTGTTGTTTGTTTGTTTTTTTTTTTCTATAATGTACTTAATTGATGGATTTTCGATATTAAACTCTCCCTTCATCATAAGAAGGAGGCCAACTAGATCATGATGGATTATCCTTTTGATGTATTCTCAGAATCTATCTATCAGTATATGTCTGTAAACTATAAATTTGAAAATCTAAAACATAAAATAAAACTTCTCTGATAATGTCTTAGGAAAAAAAATCTGTAATTACTTCCCACTAGATGAATTTTTACTACTATTTTTCTTTTTATAGTATGAAAAGAAAAATTTAATTTGTTTTGAGCGTTCTTTTCCTATTTCTATAAATTTGACTGCTTTCATTACTTTGCTTTACAAGGACATGATCAACAACAAATTATATGAGCAACAAAAATATTTTTCAGAAATTGTATGTGGGTGTACAAAAATTCAATAAATAACAAGAAAAATCAGTGGATGATATCATAAATAACTTTATAATTAACCTCGTATACCTATGTATCAAGTAGGAAAGGAGAAACTAGCCTTGTGTCCGACACATGAAACTAAATTAAGTCTAATTATCTAACTATCCTTGGTTCTGTTCTAGTCATACTGAATTGTAAATCAGAGAGGTATGGTCACATATTATACCAATGAAAACCACTAAGAATTTTAATGGAGACCAGATCATAAATTTCCAAGAGGCAGACATTTGCTGAGAGATGAAGAGAGGATCACCAGTTTTTACAATATGTCAGCCTCAGGTCTAGTTGAAAGATAGAGAAAGATTACTTACTGTTGTCATCTGGACTCTGTCGTTAATTTTAGAAAACCAACTCAAACTAGCAAATTAGTTTTTACAATCCTAAACTTAGTCCCTATTTAGTAAAAAAAAAAAAAGTGTATGGAAACAAATTTCCTAACAACCATGGCAGAATACTCCTGTGGAAGAATATCACCAAATTATTTTAGATCATCTCCCAATTAATGTAACAATCATTGTAGTCATCACATGGTTTCCAAATAAGATCTGAGGCAATTACCATATTAACCATTTTTTTTATTTGGTTGGTTAATTGTTTGGGGGCTCTTCAATTTGAAATGAACAGGAGATCATTTCCTGCCTGCGAACAACATGGAGGGAGCTGCCATTATGAGTCAGTTCAGGAAAGAGATAGGGAGTACAGATAAAAAAATAAATAAATACTCCAAATGAAGGCAATTTTTAAACCTTTCATAGCATTGCAAAAAACACTGTAGTCATTTACAGACGAAAAGCTAGAACCTCTTTGTAGTGTGGGCATTGGGCTTAGCAGCCTAGTCTCAGTATACTAACTTACTTGGAAATTATCATAAAAAAATACACTGAATAGTTTGTCTTTAGATCTCTAAAAACCTCAGAAATACTTATCAAAATAACACACTACAATAAATTCAACAGAATAAGTTTCATTTTCTCTCAACAAAAATTTAGGCTATTTATAATATTAAATATTTGTTATGAGTAATTCTAGCTCATTTGGTCATAAATATATATGTTTTAATGAAAATAATTCTAAAAACTTAAAATGCATGTTTTGTGTTATTATGTATAACATTGGAAAATTAGATAAGACATGCTTATTCATGTTAAACTCATAAATCTACTCCTATTTACTGAGTCTTTTAAAAATCAGAAACCTCCCTAGGCAAGATCTTAAACCACTGTTCTCCTGTATGCCATGACATTTTTAGCAGATATTTAAATGTATTAACTGATCTACTAATGAGTAGAAATCTGAAAGACCAGAATCTCTGTTACCTTTCACATAATGACTCTATTCAATGTAATCTATGACTACATTTAGAAAAATAAACAAATCCTAAAGTCAAATCCT
The DNA here is from genome assembly GCF_000001635.26 of Mus musculus. Taxonomy (NCBI): domain Eukaryota; kingdom Metazoa; phylum Chordata; class Mammalia; order Rodentia; family Muridae; genus Mus; species Mus musculus. The sequence goes on along the minus strand of NC_000087.7, from coordinate 10,075,927 downwards.
CACCTCTTTTATCAGTCATAGAAAATTGTTTAATAGCTACGGTACTGTAATCTGTAATCCCAGCACTTGTCAGTTAAATGCAGGAGGACCATGGCCTTTGACTGTCCATAGCTACATAGTGAGTTTGAGGTCAGCATGAGTAATGTAGGACTGTCTCAAATAAACCTGTCCCCTATGAATCAAACAAAAATATAATGTTAGCATTAAGATATAAAAATAGTAAATATTTCTGTCAGTTCAGTAGGAAAATGTTGACCAGAAATACAAAAATAAATGTACATTTGGAATTTTTTTTACTATATTTTTGAAGGGAAAACTATTGAAATCTGGATATCCATAGAGTTCCTTGTTTAGAACATTATCCTGACAGCATATAGCTCAGAACTGGTAAGAAGCAAGGCTTGGAGAATCACAGGAGTTGCCTTTAGAGATGGCAGCAAATAACTGTAAGTATCACCTCGTATTTTAGACTGAGGCAGTGCAATTGATGATGGCAATGTTCCAATATAATAATAGAAAAACAAACAAACAAAAAAACAAAACAAAAAAAAACCTATTTTTTTCTGCTTCAGATCTTGGCAGGGCCATTCTAGCCCCATCGTTTGACAAAAGCACAACACAACTCAGAAAATTGTTTTGATGACATCAACAATTGTCAGACTTAAAATCTATTGATGTGCTTCAAACTTCTCTCATCTTCTGGGGTTATACATGGTGGTATTTATGAGACCTCTAAATGATCCCTAGGATTAGAAGCATAGTGTGTAGAGTTGGGAGTGGATATATAGACTGGAGAGATAAAATGGGAAGCATGGTGATCCTTGGATTGCCTGTGCCACATACCTTTGCAGTTGTGGTAATAGATTCAGTGCAGATTGCCAATACCTTCTAGGAGCACTACCCTAGCACACAGTACAGTGCTTTCTTTACTTTTTCTGGGCTTTTGCCTGTGACAGGGAATGTAGCTTGGATACTACTGGGTGGTGTGTGGAAGATAACAATGATTGGATCAGTTCAAAGCTATGGGAGCTGCCAGTTAATAGGCTAAGTTTCAGACAACATCCTTCCAATGGATAACTAGGGTCCAGTCTAGATGAATTACTGGATCCCCTGGATACATGAATAGCTTGCAGTATTCTAGAGTAGTATCCAGCTTAATGATACTTCTGTTGCTCTTGTGTCTTTCCCTCTTCTGTATCCCCCAAGTTCATTCCGCTTTCTTGGCATGACTCACAAATGAGCCTTTGTGTATTAACCTGTGGTATATGAGAGGAGTTGCCTGAATAGAGATGAAATATTGAGTCATGGGAAACACAACTGTGGAAATGGAAACCATCCAGGGGCAAATTTTGTAAAATTAACATAGTCTGTGTAAGAAAAATGCTTTTGCTTTCAGAAGGAGAGTGAATGGAGTTTTTCACTAAGCTGGAAGAGGGCTAATAAAGGCCTTTTTTACTGGAGAATTTAATAAGAATTAACCAAAACACAGGTGCAATTGATCTTACAGGAGTGAACTGGATAGATGGGTAGAGTTTGGCTAGTATAAGATACTTAATTTAATGATTTTTGAGGTCCTTTTTTGAAATTATGATCAATAAATTCTGCCCTCTGTGACATTTCTACTATTTTTGTTTGAAAGATGAATAAATTAGGATACATGGATATAGCTTTATAGTATAGGTCTTGAACTTTCATGATGTGACAATTAAATCTGTATGATCAGGACATATTCTAGAGCTCTGCATTAGGTACACATAATCTATAGCTCCTGGGGACATACACGCAAATGAACAAACATGACTTTATAGTGTTTCTTGTTTTCAAAATGGAATACAATTTATGGATAATCTAAAAGCAATAGGTTCAGTTTCTATGTTCTTAGAGACAGAACCTTAAAGACCCTAAAAACTCTAAAAAATAAAAAAATAAAAAAGAAGAGAAAAGAAAAGAAAAGAAACTTGAAGCTTTAAATAAACAACAAAAACCCTAAAAAAAAGGAAAAATAAATAAAATTAAAAAAAATAAAACTAAAATAACCTGAAACCCTAAAGAAAACAAACAAACAAACAAACAAACAAAAAAAAATTCAAGATCTCTACACAGACCCAGAAAAACATAAAATCATTACAACATACAAACAAAAAAACAAGCAAAGAACAACAACAATCACACTAAGGCAAAAAAAATAATAATAATAATAAATAAACTCGCCAAATACACTGAGAACATCCCTAAAATCATTTAAAAACCGTAAAAAAAAATAAAAAAAATAAAAAAATAAAAACAAACCTAATACAATAAAGCAAAACCTAAAATTCTAAAACACCCTAAAATTATTAAACAAACACTAAATGACCCAAAACAAGCTATTTTTTAATTCTTAATAAACATTATTTAAAACCCTAAAATTCTATAAATAAGAAAACAGAACACTAAAAAGACTCTAAAAAATTATAAAACCCTAAAAAAAAATCCAAAAATTCTACAAGTCTAGATCACTAATGAGACAATAAAAAAAAAAAAAAAAAAAAAGAAAGAAAATTAAAAGGTACAAAACCACCACCCCAACAACTACAAACTCTACTGCCTTAAAAATCGCCAAAAACACTGGAAAAGAAAATCATTTTACAAACCTTAAAAAAAAAAGAAAAAAAAAACAACCAAAAAAAATTAAAACAATTTTTAAAAATTCCTTAATTAAACTTAAAAAAAAAAACTAAAAAATAAAGAAAAACCCTAAAATTCTAAAACAATCTCAACAACAGTAAAAAGACACAAAAGAACTCTAAAACCCTAAAAAAGTTCCCTTAAAAACTTCTAAAAACACATCAAAACTCACACATCAATACTCTGAAACTCCAAAAAAACCTTGAAAACCCGCTTAAAAATACAAAACAAACAAAAACAAAGAAACAAACAAACAACAACAACAAAAAACCTACAATACCCTGAAACCCTAACTAAAATCCTGAGACATTCAAAAGAATCCTAACCCCCCCAGAAAAAAAAAATACCTACAAAACCCTGAAACATTAACTAAAAACCTGAGATATAAAAATAATCATAAACCCTTAAAAAATAAATACACACACAAGGACACAAAAAACACTTTAAAAAACCCTAAAACCCTACAAAACACTAAAAGTATTAAAAAACCAAAACCAAAACAAAACAAAACAACAAGAACAAAAAAAAACAAACAAAAAAATACAATTATCCTAAAATAATTTATAAACCCTAAAAAGCCCTAAAACCCTAAAATACCTTAAATTTCTAGGAAGAATCAAGAACCTAAAAATAAATAAATAAATAAATACATACATACATACATACATAAATAAATACATAAATACATATATACATGAATACATGAATACATGAATACATGAATACATGAATACATCAATACATCAATACATCAATACATCAATACATCAATACAAAAATACATAAATACATAAATACAAAATACATAAATACATAAATACATAAATACATTAATACATTAACACATAAATACATAAATACATGAATACATAAATACATAAATAAATACATAAAATAAAATAAAATAAAAATAAACTGCACCCCTACCCAAAAACAAAACAAAACAATACAAAACAAAAAAACTGTAAGGACAAAACAACCTCCCAAATTTAAAACCATTAAAACCCTAATACTCTAAATAACCCAAAGGGCTTCACCCTCCTCCCCCCCCCCCCAAAAAAAAGAAAAAAAACCCTGAAAACTCTAAAATATTAAAAAGCCTGTAAAGAAGTCTAAAACATTAGAAAAATAAATCAGAAAAAATTAATCTAGATTCTTTAAACAAATACTGAAATAGTCCAAAAAGTCAAAAAAAAAAAAAAAAAGAAAGAAAAAAAAAAGAAAAAGAAAAGAATAATAAAATTCTGAAAACACACCTATCAGTTAGGCAGGCATTCAACTTACAGAGTTTAGCCTGCTTCTGAGTACTGGTATTAAAGGGGAGTAAAACTATACTTGACTCCTTTTTGTTTGTATAATTGTTTTCTAAAAGATTTTTTTTTCTCTGTGGGGTGAGTGTATGTGTGTGATGTGTGTGTGTGTATGTGTGTGTGGGTGAGAGTATGTGTGTGATATGTCTGTGTGTGTGTGTGTTGTCCAAAGAGGTCATCAGATCGTCTAGAACTAGAATTGCAGGTGGTTGTGAACAACCATGTGGATGTTAGAAATTGTACCCAGGTCCTGTGCAAAAGCAATCAGTGGGCCTAAGCAGTGAGCTATCTCCTCAGTTCTTTCTGCTTGCTCTAATCTCTACTTCAATATTCATCTTGCCCAAATATGTCTTTAATTCCTACTTCTTCTGTCTGTTTTTATGTGATGAGTTCTCCTTTGCTTTTCTCTTGTTTCTCCAATTACTTCAGCAAGATTCTGCATTGCCTTTTGTTTCGGAAGATTCTCGAGGAATCCTAAATACAGACTTTAGGGCAGTTATTTAAAATTCTTACTGGTGATTCTGACAATGGTTTCCTCTTTTTTTTTTAATTAGGTATTTTTTTATTTACATTTCCAATAATATCCCAAAAGTCCCCCCATACCCACCTCAACCCCACCACCACCACCACCATATCTTGTCCCTGGCATACCCCTGAACAAGGCATATGAAGTTTGCAAGACTGATGGGCCTCTCTTTCCAATGATGGCCAACTAGTCCATCTTCTGATACAACTGCAGCTAGAAACATGAGCTCTGATAAGTTGCTAGAAAAATGGGCTCTGCGGGGTTTCTTTAGTTCATATTGTTGTTCCACTTATGGGATTGCAGACCCCTTTAGCTCCTTGGGTACCTTCTCTACCTCCTCCATTTCTGTCCCTGTGATTCATCCAATAGCTGACTGTGAGCATCCACTTCTGTGTTTGCTAGGCCATGGCATAGCCTCACAAGAGACAGCTAAATCTGGGTCCTTCCAGCAAAATCTTGCCAGTGTATGCAATGGTGTCAGTATTTGGAGGCTGATTGTGGGATGGATCACTAGGAATGGCAGTCTCTAAATGGTCCATCCTTTTGACTCATCTCCAAAGGTTGTCTCTGTAACTCTTTCCATGGGTGTTTTGTTCCCAATTCTAAGAAGGGGCACAGTGTCAGCATTTTGGTCTTCAATCTCCTTAAGTTTCATATGTTTTGAAGATTGTATCTAGTATCTTGGGTATTCTAAGTGTCTGGGCTAATACCCACTTATGTCACCACTAGGGTACTGGTTATTCTCCTCTCCTTCTCATTTGGTCACAGTGATTTTCATTTTGATTTCATTTGTCTAAGATGCCAGCATGTCCTGCTTATAGACTGTGGTACAATAGATGTTTAACTTTCATAACTATTGGGTAGTGTTTTGATTTTTCTGCGTTTGCCTGATTGAATAAAGGGGATTATTCCTCCAGCTCATAGTGACAGGCATGCTTTAGAGAAGTCAGGACTAATGGTCCTCAAGCTTCAAAATATTGTGAATCTTTAATATACAGCTCCACAACAATAATGCTATTTCATTGCAACTTCATAAATATAATTTTGCTATAGTCATGAATTATAAAGTATATTTCTTATAAACAAGATATATGATATGTGACACTTGTGAAAGGGTTGTTTGAACACTCAGAGGAGTCTAATTCCATGGTTTGAAAAGCACTAATTTGGACACAATGGGGCTACTGCTGCCAATGTAGACTGTTCATCCAGTGTTGCTGGTCAGAAGTCTCTGTACTTTGAAGGCAATGGGTTTTCCCAGAAAAGGCTTCTTCTGAGTCCCCAAACTTCTGTCAACACCTGTTCACCTTGGTGATGATCACTGATGTATCAAATGACCATACTTAGTAAATTAGAGTAATACAGTTTTCTTTTCCACCCTAGAAAGTGGGGATTCTAAAAATATGTCTACTAGCTAAAAGCAGTGATGGTGCTCTTCCTAGGGTTCCTTACATAGTGTCCTCCTTGGATGTTCCTCTCTGATCTATACTCGCCATCTATGCTGCTTCCTCTCATGAACAGCACACATGATAACACTCAACCCATCTGATCTTCAGTCAGCAGAAATATACTAATTATACTTTCCATATGGCCCAGTTGCTTATGATTCTGAGGCATAATCATACATGTTGTATTGCCAAAGAGAATGACACTAATTATCTAGTATATAATGAAGCATATTTTGTATGACTTATTTCAGGAGTCTATATATTCAATGATGAACACACCATCAGCAAATGAGTGAATTCTTGTGAGATGATGTCATCACAGTGGGATCCAATATGCTAGAAAGAGAAAAGAGGGAACCAAACTCCCTTTCATAATTAAACCTTTTCTATAACAGCATTATTAAATTTTTTTTATATGTAGGTCATATCCCTCCTGACCCATTCAATTTCTTCCAAATATATTCACACCTGGGGATTAATTTTCAGAAAATTATTTTGGGGAAACACATGTGATTATTTCAACATCTATAGTAGTGTGGGGGCGTTATTCTCCCTACATCATGTACACTTAAGATTTTTAGACACCTCCTTCCCTGTGATAGCCTTGCAGCTCACTGAGTAACATGTACATTTGATGATAAATGATACACAAACATTGAAGCACATTGCCATATCCTGTCACCCATATCAAGTTCAAAATAGCAAGAACCCCACGTGAGTAGAAAAATACAAATACATTTTATAGTGTCTTGAAGCTAAAATCCCCAAATTAATCAAAATATTATTTGGACTCTGTTACTTTATACCAGTGTTTTTTAAGTGTACAAGTCGCAGGCCTTTTCTTTGACCCTTTGCACAGGTTTATAGTGTCCTTTTACCATCTTCATCCTCCCCACTATCCTCCATTGCTATCAGATCTCCCCCCTGCTGCTGCCCTTACTCTTCCAAAATACCTCCTATTTTTTAATGTCCCTTATTATATTTATATTTTCACAATTGTCATATTGAGTTTTACTTGTCTAACCTAATATATTGTATTTTACCGTTCCATCCATTTTTTTTAAAACAAAGCCCTGCACTAATACACATAGATGAGAAATATATTAATCTCTCTCCCCCCTCTCTCTCTCATTTTTAAGCCATTCATCCAGTAGTTGACATCTAAAAATACTCCATAGCATGTATGTTTCATACAGTGAGGCAATCAATATTGATGATATGGATATGTAGTGGTCCTTCTTAGATTTTTTTTTTTTTGAACTTAAATCAACATGGGAAGATAGAATCTCAGATAAAGAACTTCCTCCATCACTTTGGCCTGTGGCCACACCTGAAGGAATGTTTTTTTTTTTGATGACTGTTTTTGAAGGATCTAGCTTTCTATGGATAGTGTCATATCCTATGCAGAGGATGTACAGGGTGTGGGGGGGAGCATGGAAGGTACTGAAAAGGATTTTTTAGAAGAACTGAAGATCTATGTGCCATGAACAATTAAAGTGTCCTCTAATTTGTAAGAAAATTTTATACGTACCTGTGTCCAATATTCTGTCTACACATATTTCAAAAGTAAAATTACCTCATCTATTTCATCCTGTTTTACTGCATTTTATCTATGAAATTCCTTATAATCAGAAGTGCTGGTAAATTTTAAAAACCTTTAAAATATGACTGGGAGATATCAGGTTTGTTTTAACTTTATCACAACTTTGTAAGCATGCCCAAGATCTATGTTGTCCTCTTACTTTCCAAAGAATCTACAATTCATGATTGCCATTGGTTTCAATACATGTCATTTAACCCTGTCAAATTCCAGCTTTGTTTGTATAAAAATAGTCCTCCTCTAACTGTGGGTTTTCATAAAGTGAAAATTAGTGTGCTATCCAGAGTGCTTCCTCAAAGAGTCTGGCAATATTTATGATAAGAAGCACAGCTTAAAGATAGCCAAGGGAAAGGTTGGAAAATGAAAAATAACCCCCATGGATGATGTCAAGTCAGAAACCGAAGACTTTCTCAGAATGAAAATAAAAACAAAAATGAAACAAAACAAAACACACACCAAACAAATAAATAAAAATCCAACAACCAAACAATAAAAACAATGCAAGGGTGAAATTCTTTGGCAGAATATTACTCATATCATCAGGCCTTTTGTTGGGATTTCATTTTTTATTTCTAGGAAGCCATATGAAAATGTAAAGTCGAGATGCTGAACGTTTCTGAGTGTAACTAGGGAAGGAACCAGCCTGAGAGGGTTTCTATGATGTAAGTTGAACTAGTGTGATGTCACAGAGCACTGGCTGGAGGTTTCCCATCTAATCCACTTGGAGGCGCTAGAATCCACTAAAGGTGAGTTCACTATCTTCACAGTGGTATGTCAAAGCCAGGTCATTTTTTCCCACAGGCTTTTCGTGACTGGTCTGTATCAGGAGACAGAATCTTGATGACTAGGATATTTTTCTATGGGTAAGTACATTTATGAAGTCATTGGGACCTTGATAGCTACAGAAAGCTAAAAATTTTCTCTCCTACAGTGAGTTACTCTTCATTCTACTTTCCCCATGTTTATTAGCTAGGGAGATGGATGGTCTAGGTTAGTTTATCTCCTGAATTTGTTATCCTTGCTAACAATATCTAGTTCACAATTCCACTAAAATGCCAAAGCTCCTCTTTGTCCTTGTGCACATTAGAAGATATTAGTTCTTAATGGCTGATATTGCCTCGAGTTGTTGAGTTCTTCTTGAGTTCTGAGATACAATGGCTTCATCAAATAATCCTGAAGCTGGGTCAGGAGAAACAATAAAGTAAGACAGTGGTGTGCTGTGTCCCTGGGCAGATATTTGTGAATGTAGGCAGTTAGCTCAGAGCTTGCACGTACAAGAGAGTCGTGGTGACCCCTCTGGCCTTTTTTTTTTTTTCTTGATCATTGGGTGGTAATAGTCATAGCACCACCTAAATTGACATAGAATTTCAAGGAGAGGGTCCTCCTCAGTGATGATTTTCGTTTGTTTTCTTTTACTTGTTGTTGTTGTTATTGTTGTTGTTGTTGAGACAGGGTTCCTCTCTATAGCACTGGCTGCCCTGGAACTCACTTTGTAGACCAGGCTAGTCTCTAACTTAGAAATCTGCCTGTCCTTGCCCTCTGAGTTCTGGGAGTAAATGTTTGTACCACCATGGCTGACTTATTAACTTCTTATTTTTATAAAATTAATTTTAGAAGCTCAAAACTGTTTAGCATAATATTCTTCACGTGCTCAGAGGTTCTCTTAGCAAAGAGTCTTGGTCCAGCATTCACTCCCAACCCATAACCATTGCCCATCAGGAACTCATATATATGACAGAGGCAACAGCATTGTGTCTGGTTTAAGCGGGCAAGATCTTCAGTGTCAGGCAATGGGCAAGTATGATATTTGAAGAGAATGGGAGCCACAAGACAGTGTGATCTACCAAAACATGTCTACAGCCAGGTAGAAGACAATACCTCTGAAGAGTCTGAGCATGACATCACTCAAGAAGAAGAGTAGGAGGAAGCCTTCTTCCCAAGCTCTTGGGAATAAGGTTGGCTGCAGAATGTCTCACGGTTGGAAGGAAGGTAATGAGCCTGCCACCCATTGGAAGGCCATCATTCTAGGTCAACTGCCAACAAACCCTTCTTTTTATTTGGTGAAGTATGACAGAATTGACAGTGTCTACGGACAGGAGCTCCATAGCGATGAGAGGATTTTAAATCTTAAGGTCTTGCCTCACAAAATAGTTTTTCCTCAGGTGAGGGATGTCTACCTCGCCAGTGCCCTGGTTGGCAGAGAGGTACAACACAAATTTGAGAGGAAACATGGCTCTGAGGAAAACTGGAGTGGGATGGTGCTAGCCCAGGTGCCATTCTTAAAGGACTGGTTTTACATTTCCTACAAGAAGGATCTGGTCCTCTACATCTATCAGCTCCTGGATGACTACAAGGAAGGTAACCTCCACATCATTCCAGAGACCCCTCTGGCTGAGGCGAGATCAGGTGATGACTGTGACGTCTTAATAGGTACCTGGGTGCAGTACACCAGAGATGATGGATCCAGAAAGTTCGGAAAGGTTGTTTACAAAGTTCTAGCCAATTCTGATGTGTACTTTATCAAATTTCATGGTGACCAACATATCTATGTCTATACTCTGGTGTCAAATATCACTTAAATTGAAAAAATCACAAATTACAGGAATGTAAACTTATAGGATTGAAAAAAAAATGTTTGTTTTCTTGTTTTGGGTACCTATGGGTCTTTGACAACCTCAGTATCTTTGTCAATAAAATTTTGTTTTGTTCTAAAAATTAATACGTGTGACATGACATGCTTTAAGTGAACACTTTGTTGGTAGAGATGGACTATGGTGGAAAGAACATCAAAGGAAGATGAAAGTTGCAACTCAGGCTGTGAACAGTGCATACATCTAATATCACACAGGCTAAAATGGACAGGACTTAGCTTCTGTGGTCTGCATAGTGAGCAAGGAATTGGAGATATGACTTAGAGGAGCAGGGATGTCATCAAAAGATGGATTTTTAGGAAGAAAGGGAGAAAGACAGGACATAGATAGAATCTCTGGTATGAAGTCTGAGGGATAAACAACAAGTTGGGGAAAGAGTGATAGATAAAAGGGATGTGGCCTTGTTACACAAAGTGGAACCCAGAAAACTGATCCAAAGAGACTCAGAAATCAGACAAAATCAGGTTTCATTTGAATAATGAAACCTAATGAAACTTGTCTCTCATTTTAAGATTTATTATGTGTATTCATATGGGTGAAAATAGGGCATGAGCTTGAGAGTATAGGTGACCACAGAGACATGATTTGTCAGATCCCATGGAAATGTTATTAAAGCTGATTGTTAACCATTGGATATGAATTCAAGAAAACAAATCCAGTTTTTTTGCAGTAGAATGGTGCTCTTAACAACATGGTCATCTCTCTATTCCCATTAAGATATCTTTTTAATAAATCCAATATTAACATACAGAAAAGAGACTAGGAAGAAGTTAAGAAAGTTTAAATTGATGGTGACCTTTAAAAACAATAAAGGACACACAAAGGAGTAGAGGACACTGAGGGACAAATGAATTCTAAGATGCAGTTCTCAAAATGTGAAGCAGGAGACCCAGGAAGAATAGAAATTTTCTGCAAATAGTTAAAATTGGACATATCCACATTAGGTTCTTTGGTTTCTTAACAAATAGCCAGCCGATCAGGTCAAAGAGTAATTTAAAAGAGAAAATGAGTATAGTGTGAGATAATATATAGTGGGGAATGGAACCTGAGTACTTTCCCTGAGCACTCTTTGCCTGGGATGAGTCCTGTGATCTTTTGGAAGTCTCTGTTGAGTGCCCCAGATGACCATCAAAAAGCTCACCACTGGCCTGTTCCCCTGGCTCTCCTCCAAACATCTGACTACGAACATACCTATGTACCATTTCAGCCTGTCTATTCCCTGGAAATTCCAGTCTTAAATTTATGTGTGACCTCATTCTTAGAAAACAGTGAAGGTGTATTCAATGCATATGTGCTGACTTCTTTTCTATGCAAGTTCTTATGGGTTTCAAACTCTTTGAGGTTGCCCAATATGTTGGTCACTTCTCCTGAGTAGCCCCTGTGCTTCATGGGGTCTTACTGGGTCCCATATGCACTCTGAGTGTTTTTTTGTTTGTTTGGTTGTTTGGTTGTTTTTGTTTTTGTTGTAGGGTTTTTTTGTTTTGTTTTTTTGTTTGTTTGTTTTGTTTTGTTTTTTTTTTGTTTTTGTTTTTTATTTTAGGCAGGCTTGTCATGGAATCAGTCATTTGTGTTTTTTCTCTAGAATAAGTTTGAATGCCAAATGACTTGAAAATTGTCTCTATTGTTGATTAATTTTGATATCTGGGAGAGTTTCTTTGCAAGCTGGTTGTCTTAATTAGGGTTTCAATGCTGTGAAAAAACACTATGACTAATGCAACTCATTAGAAACATTTCATTAGGGCTTTTCAACATTTCATTGCAGTTTCAGAGGTACAGACCACTATCATCAAGGCAGTAAACATGCAAGTGTCTGAGCATATGTGGTGGTGGAGAGGAAGCTTAGAGTTATGCATCTTGATCCAATTGCTTCCAGGAACAAAGAATCTCTTTTTCATGCAGGGATGGTGTCTTCCACACGGAGCAGTTCTTTAAAGCCTCACAGTGATATGCTTCCTCCAAAAAGGCCACACCTATTCCTACAAGGACACACCTCCTCATAGTCCAACTACATTCAGAGTGCCAAACTGGTTTCATAGCAACTTGACCAGATCTAGAGTCTTCAAAGTGGAGGAGCCTCAGTTGAGAAAATGCCTCATTAGGATCAAGCTGTTAGAAATTTTCTTAATTGGTGGGAGAGGAGCCAGTTCATTGTGGGTATTGGCATCCTTGTGGTGGTAGTCTTGTGCTATTTATGAAAGCAAGACTTAAGGAGCATGTCAATAAGCATCACCATTCTATGGCCTATGCATGTGCTTCTGGCTCCAGGATACTGTGTTGTTTCAGTTTCTTTCCCAACTTCTTTGATGATGAACAGCAATGTGGAATATAAGATGAATAAAATTTTTGCTATGGAATTAGCTCATTGGACATGGTATGTCCTTACAACTATATAAACCTTAAGTTAGACAATTTCTTAGAGAAACAAAATATCTAATAGTGCCACTGTCACTTATCCTATAACGATAAATAATGTATAGATGTTTTATTTTAATTTAAATGTAAGATATTATCATGTATCTATTGACATGTAATTGTTCTAGTTTGCTTCTTTCTCACACTGAAGAATACTACAATCAACAATAACTTGGGAATATAACGGTTATTAGCTTACAGGTTACAGACTATAACTACAACAATTAGGTAATATTGGGTCTACACTTAGCATGCCGTTTCTAGAAAGAAAAAAAAAACTTAAAGAATTAAGCCGTTTCCTCTGAACCTGACATGTTACTATCACTAATGAGTCACATTCATATCAATCATTTTCATCACTGTTACATGATACCTCCTACATAAATGAAAGAAGGATCCATGATCACATGAATATGAAAGGGGCATGAAGCAGCACAACTGTTTAACATATTGGCAGCCAGTCAGCATTAACACAAGAAGGGACCAAAGACAATAAACAGCTTTCAAGACATGTCCAAATGACCACGTTCATTTACAAGTTTCTTACCAATTCCATGCACTTCCATTGATTGATTAACTCATTGATTAAAGCCCTCAGGTTCCAATCACTTTTCAGAGTGCATATTGTACTACCTATAAACATTGTACTGTGGACCAAAGCCTTCATTAAAGACCCATGACTGACATTTCAAAACAATTAAACCACAGAATTCTTTATTTGGCACAAAGTGATAGGATCCATCTATCTCTTCAAGGATATCTCTGTTTTGTTCAAAAAGAACAAAAATGCAATGCAAGTTCAGGATTTTGATCCCCCATCCATGCATCTTAAACCCATAGGGGGTAGCCAGAATGTTAGGTCAGAAGTCTAAACTTCACCTATACTACAAATAACTCTGAAGCTATCTAGCAATCTCCAGTTCCTTTCTGGTACTTACCCACACCAAGTCTGCATTAAGAAATATGGTCAAGTATGAGATAGTTCCAGGAGTTGATTGCAAAATCCCACTATGAGTTGAGTTGTATGTAAAATGAGATATCTGTAATATAGACGCACATGCATATTCACAAATACTCACAGAAAGAGGCAACAAGTAGAGGAGCTGAATCTTAGAAATCCTCAAGGAAGAGAATGAAAATCTCATAAGGCACAGAGGTAAGAGAGAAACTGTGTCTTTCTGCACAAAATCAGGCCATTCTGTCTTCCATCACTGAATGGGGAGGGCTCACTATCCCTCATCACTATCTGATAAGGTATAAACAGTTGATGAGAGATGAACAGTCAGTTTTCATCAAAGGTATTTCCTTTGAAGGTGATAGATTGGCCATGCTCTAGTGGAAGCCAGATGTCCAAGAGTTTATGGGAAACACAATTGATTTGAATGGGTTGTAACAAAGGGGAGAAGACGAGATATGAAGTTGGCAGGAGGAATTAGGTGGGAATGGGCCGTGTTTTGTTCTGGGAAGGTTACTAAAAGAATTGGAAAGTAAATTCCATCAAAATATTTGTATGCAATTCTCAAGGTATTAAGAAACGTAGTTCTTAATATACCACATCTGTACTGAACACATACAGAGCACTTATATTGCCATCTTCTAAATAACAACTTCTTATACAGCAGTTTCATTACATTGAGGGCAAAAGTAATCCAGAGGTTATTTAAAATAAAGAAGAATCTGGGGAGATGGCCCAGGGGTAAAGCCAAGTGTTTGGTCAAACTTTCACCTGCAACACAGGTGCTTAGGAATGGGAGTGGAAGAGACAGAAGGATGACTGTTGCTTCCTGAATGTCAGCCTCACTCTTAGTTCAGCAAGAAACCCTGTCATAAGGGGAAAATTAGGGAGTGAATTAACAGAAAACAGTATAACCTTCCCAATCCTCTGCACTTACCTGTATATTTCTGTATGCATTCACACATCAATATGATTACTCTATAAAAGAGATTACTTTGCATAAATTATAGGCAAAAGCAATGTTGTTTTAGCCTATAGACCTGAAGACTTTTATATCATTATGGTTCTAGGGAAACTCTCCAGATATAGAGGATTGATATATCTTCTTCCTGTGCAAAGGAAACCTCAGTTAGGTGTGTATGTCAGTGACTCTAAACATCTTTCCTCCTCTAGATTCCTATTTATAACACAGAATGGTCTATAAATAATGAAAATATGAAAATAAGACTTTTTCAGGGTGTTTGCCTTCTTTTAAAATCATATTTATAATATTTTACTAAATGGAGGTGAAATCTTCAGCTCCAAGGAACAATGTATTCAATCCTGTTGACTTCTTTATTATCCCATTATGAATAGGAATTAATTGTACATCAACATTTCCCACGATTTGAACTAAATCAAGAATAAGGCATATGTTTCCATACAAATAAGTAATGCCAATGTGGTTAATCAAGTAGAAATGTGTGTGTGTGTGTGGGGGGGGGTGGGGTTAGGATGCCTTTGGATTATTTGAGAATGATGGCTGATCAGAAACATGTTATGCAAATAACCCTAACCTGTGAGAAATGAAAAGTAATGATATAAATTATACTACCAAATGTCATGGCCACTTATTATTTGATTTCATTTTCTTTTTCATTACATGAGTCTTTCGAATATTTGTGGGCCACAGATGATCACACATTCAAATGCGATAGTTTTCCAGGTGATGGGTTGTTTGGAATGAATTGGGAGTTGTGTTATTATTAAAAGAGATTTGTCACAGAGCCTTGAAATATCAAAAAACCCATCAGGCTCTCTCTCTCTCTCTCCCTCTTTCATTTTTCTCTGCCATCTCCATCATAAGTTGTTTGCTCTCAACTACTGCTCTACATGTTTTGCCTGTGTGTTGCCATGGTGTCTACCATGATATCCTGGACTTGCCCTCTGGAACTGTAAGACCACAATTAAATGTTTCCTCTTATAAGTTGGTTTGGTCATGATGTCTCTCACAGCAATAGAACAGTAACAAAGACATACATACTGCTGTTTATTTTTTGAAACATTCTTTATTTTTTTCATTAAAGTTACCTTTTGTCCATTGAACAGTTTTAAGAATAATGTTAATGGTCCTAAATAAATAGTGCCAATAGGGGTGGCACTCTCGGGAAGTGTGAAATAGTTTCATTAGGTGTGACATTGGTAGAATAGATGGGGCACTGATGTAGATGTGTCTTTGTTGAGTTGGTGTGATCTTGTTGGAAGAAATGTAACAATGTGGTGGTAGGCTTGGAGGTCTGCTGTCCTTAAGCAATCCCCAGTTTGACAATGGCTCCATCTGCTTCCTCTATATCAAGACCTAAAACTCATCTCCTTCTCCAGCACTGTGTCTGTCTGAAGGCTACCATGTTTCCAGGCATGACAGTAATGGAATAAACCACTGAAAAGAAGTTACAAAGTGTTCAAGATTTACTATGTTCATGGTGACACTTCATGGCAATAAAACCCATAATAATACTCACAAAAGCACTCAAAAACACATTTGATGTTTTGTGGGAACAGACTTTAAGGCCCTCTGACTAGCTGCCTTGTAGATATTCATTCCCAAGCAGCTATCAGATGAAGATGTAGAACTCTCAGTTCCAAATGAACCATGCCTGCCTGGATTCTGCCATATTATTACCTTGATGATAATGGACTGAACTTCTGAACCTGTAAGCCAGCCCCAATTAAATGGTTTCCTAATAAAACATTCATTGGTAAGTGTGTCTGTTTACAGCAATAAAATCCTAATACACACATGTACATATACACCTAGATATACTGAGTCACAGACACACACACATGGAAACATTCACACACACACACACACACACACACACACACACACACACACACACACACACACACTCTTTCATTTACAGAGACTTTTGATTTAGCCAGTACCCATGCAAGTTCATTCAGGTGTAGAATACATGTGTTTGTGGAACATGACATTGCTCTTTCTTTTAGGAGTTATGAGGACAAAATCTGCACACTCACTTCATTCCTCTTCAACATCAGAAATCTCAACTTACAGAAAGTGTGATAATGAGAAGTAGTTTTAGATACCTTTTTTGTTTTCTGTGAGTAGCTTCTACTTCACGTCACAAAGTATAAATAAACATAACAGGAAATAAATTCATATTCAAATGCCCTTGACAAGCTCATAATACATTCTCCATAATGAATATAGACTTTTAGATTAGAATTCTTAAGGAAATGAGTCATTTGAAAAATCCTTACTTTCAGATAGGCTTTGGTATTTCTTTTCCCTGAAAAGGAACACCAATGTAAAAGACAGAATCTAGATTGCTTTGTGCACAAGTTGAATCAGAAACATTTGATAATGTGATAATGTGCATACAGGGACTCACCACATTTTTACATATATATATATATTGGGGGGTGAAAGGAGACATCTGGAGAACAATAAGACCCTCATTAGCATTAAACATTCCTGAAGTCAACTAATAACCTCTAACAATAACAGTTACAACAACAACAAATACAACAACAAGAATAGATGTTCTTTAGGAAGAATTTTTTTTTTTAATAACCTTCCATTTAGTCATAGAAAGCCGGGGCATGATCCATCTGCGACACTTTATAAATACTTATTACAATTACCCCTGAAATTTTTAAAATAATATGGATTTTTAAAAATGAAATTGAAGTAAAATAGATTTTTCAGCTGTTAAAATGGGGAAAATGTGTTCTAGAATGAAATAAAGAGTGTAAGAACTACTTGATTTTTCAATAAAGAACATCCTTATAACTCATGTGTCAGTAAGTATCAGGATTATAATGCAGTTGATTTTCTCAGTCTAGAATAATTTTAATGTGTTTGAATAATTTCCATTTGTAAGAATGGATCTCAGAATTTTCAAAAGACAGAAGAAGACACCAAGTAGTTCCTCGCTTTTGTTTCAAAAGTCTTAGTTTCTTGTCTGTAGAGAACCAGACATTCCAGGGAAGGGTGTGAAACATCCAACAACTTCCGAGACCATAACCTCAGAGGAAAGCTGCCTTTCTCAGTAAATGGAACTAGGAAAGCTGAAAAGATCCATCAAATTGCTTTAGAACAAAAGTGGCAGCTGGTTCACAGAACAAGGTATCATTTAGCAACTCAGCCAAGAACTAAGAGGATTTGAAATGATTATAACACAGAGTAATAAAAACCACTATGCAGTTGTAATTTTTTTCGCATATATATACTTTGGACAGAGAAAGCAATCAAATCTTGGGATCTCTCTCCTCAGCCCAATGAAATTCTGGGTCATGCTGCAGATGTCCCAAGTTCATGGCTCAACACAGAAATTAGAAATCTCTGGGAAACTAGAAGTAGACCACGTAAGTGCTGTGAGTCCAAAGACATGATTTCAGAAATTGTTCAAGTCCTCATCTTGCTTGGAATTGAAAAAAAAAAAAGATCACATAGCACCAAAAGTAATAAGAAGTTCATGGTATCAATGTCAACAGGTAAACACTACTAAAAAAAAAACTGTTAAGTATTGGATTGTTACCATCACAAATGAGGAGATTATTTTTAAATGCCGTTTCATTTTAATAATTAGTAGTAATGTTAAGTGTCCAGTGTGAAACTGTGGGTGTAGCGGAAGTTGGTGAAGTGAGTGAGAACATGGCCTGCCAGAGGTTCTGTGCTCTCTGAAGGCTGACACGGGAGGAGTGAAGGATACTTACCATGCAGCCCTGGTTGTGCATCTGGCTGTGTAAATCCACTGACACTACACGGATGGGGGTGAACTAAAGGAAGACAATGGTACCAGATTCTTAGTCTCTGGCATCCCACATTGGGCCTTGAAAAACATAGACAGTCTATTGTTTTAGAGCTTTGTTTTAGACAGCAGGGAGAAAAACAAAGGTTAAAAAGATTGTTAGACTTGCCATGGACAAAAAGTGAGATGGGGAAAGACATAGAAGGAAGGACAGAAAGCAAGTTAGAGAGTAAGAAAGGTGAACGCTTAGAGAAAAAGGTAAAAGCTTACAGAGAGTAAGGATTGTAAAAGTTAGAGTGAGAGAGAGAGAGAGAGAGAGAGAGAGAGAGAGAGAGAGAGAGAGAGAGAGAGAGAGAGAGAGAGAGTGAGAGGGAGAGACTGATGTAGGGCCAAGGATCCTCTCATATATTGGGCTTGTTATCTTGCTGTTGCTAGGTAACTGGAAGTTATCTAACCTGAAGATTAGAACCTTTGGTCAATTTGTATGTGACTGCTAGCCATTAGCCTCTCCTGGGCGGGCGTGACTGTGGGTTTGGTAACTTCACCAGAAGCCAGGTTTCCAGAAGTACTGAGGAAATGCCTTCCTTCCCATGTAAATTACGACCCATTAGTTTTCATCAGGTTTAAGGACTTCAGCATGACTGCAGACCAGACATTTTGTACATATCCCAATGCCCCAAGCTCAATGATCAAATTTAACTCTAGCCTCCAGATTTTGTGGTTTTTCAGGCAGAACAACAGCACAGAGGATGTGAGTTTGAAACTCTGGAGACTCACACCATAAAAAATCAAGGCATTCAGGTGGGGTAGGGTAAAATGATCTTAGAAGAAATCTGTAAAACAGTGAAAGGACAATTGAAAAGACTCATATGGAAAAGACCAGCAACAGGGGATGCCTCAGGAGACCATACTTGTTTTCATAGCTTGGCAAGACAAAATTCAAATGACCAGTAGTACTGGAGGAGAGTCTGTGAATGCATCAGGGAGGATAGGGTAAGGGTAGGAAGGAGTGAGGGAGGGTGAGATAGAGGAAAAAGTAGAATGAGAAAAAGAAAGAGAAGGAGAAAAATATGGAGAAGGAGAGGAGAAGAAGGAAGGGAAGAGGAATGGATGGATCAGAACGACAAGGAGAAGAAGAAAGAAGAACAATAGAAGAGGATGAGTAAGAGCAAAAAGTCGAGGAGGAGAGAAAGAGAAAAAGAAGGAGAAAAGGAGAAAGTTAAATGAGGAGGAGAGAAGTTTAGAATGAGAATGAGAGAAGGAGGAAGAGAAGGAGAAGTCAAAGGTATAGAAGAAGAAAGAAGAAGAAGAAGAAGAAGAAGAAGAAGAAGAAGAAGAAGAAGAAGAAGAAGAAGAAGAAGAAGAACAAGGACAAGGACAAGGACAAGAACAAGAACAAAACAATAAAAACAAGAAGAACAAGAAGAAGAAGTAAGAAGAAGGAAGGAAGGAGAAGAAGAAGGAGGAGGAGGAGGAAGAGGAAGAGAAGGAGGAAGAGGAGGAGGAAGAGGAGAAGGAGGAAAGGAGGAGGAAGAGGAAGAGGAGGAGGAAGAGGAGGAGGAGGAGGAAGAAGAGGACGAAGAGGAGGAGGAGGAAGAGGAGGAGGAAGAGGAGGAGGAAGAAGAGGAGGAGGAAGAGGAAGAGGAGGAAGAGGAGGAGGAAGAAGAAGAATAAACATGAACAGGAGGAGGCAAAGGAGGAAGATGAAGAGGAAGAAGGAGAAGGAGGAGAAGGAGAAGAAGAAGAAGAAGAAGAAGAAGAAGAAGAAGAAGAAGAAGAAGAAGAAGAAGAAGAAGAAGAAGAAGAAGAAGAAGAAGAAGAAGAAGAAAGGGTAGTAGGACCAGATTGAGAAGGAAAAGGAGAAGGAGAAAAGAATAAGGAGGAGAAGGATAAGACAAAGAAAGAAGAAGGAAAACAAAGAGAAGAAATTAAAAGAGATGAGAGGCATAGATAGACAGAGACAGACAGAGAAACACAGACATACAGAGTGAGACATGCACATAAACATTCACACAGAGACACACACTTAGGCACAGAGAAAGAGAAAAATATACATAGAAAGAGAGACATGCACAGAGACATTCACAGAGATATACACATTCACACAACTTAATTAAGAAGTATTTACAAAAATATATCAATGAAATTACGAGGATATTAAGTACTAAATTATGTGAGCATTGAGGAGGAATAAGATCCAACCAAATTTTGCAAGTCCTGCAACTTTCTGCATGCTTCCATAAAGCTTTAGCTGTGGGAGTATCAGTTATAGGGCTGTAACTTTTGTTATCTTCATTTATAATTTACTGTGAATCTCCTTTCTCCCCCATTCAATATGGTCAGTAGTTCCCATGTGGAAGGACTTTCCAATGCATGGCATCTAGTGAGAAAGAGAAAACAATTTAAAAAAAGAGTCTCTATGCTAGAGCCAACTGTACAAACAATTCTCCAAATGCAGGGCTCAAAGAACACAGAGGCTCCTCTAGCTGCTACACAGATCTTAAGTATGGCCCCACAGCATCACTGGGAACCTATTGACAATTCTCACTCAGGTCATAAAGCTATGGAGCATTCCAATTTCTTGAGTTCCAGAAAAAAAGCCATTTGGAAGCTTATCTCCCTAAAAGTGAAGATTGCACTGAAATTTATGAAATGTGAGAATAATTTTAAACATGAAAAATCATTCCACACACACACATTAAAGAAATACATGTAGGCAAAATTGAAAGCAATCTATTTGACACAACACCCACCCACACACCACCCCACACACAAACAGAGAGAGAGAGAGAGAGAGAGAGAGAGAGAGAGAGAGAGAGAGAGAGAGAGAGAGAGAGAGAGAGAGAGAGAGAGAGAGAGAGAGAGAGAAAGGAAGGGAAGGAGGGAAGGAGGGAAGGAAGGAAGGAAGGAGGGGAGAGGGGTATGGGTAGGGGAAGAGGTGGAGAGACAGATGTACACTTACAATACTTATTTTTAAGTCAAGTTGTCAAAACTCCTGACACAATCAATGTACAGGAAGAGATGTATATGGCAAACACTCACCAGGGAAAGACTGTCATGATAAGGACAGCATAGTAGGAAACAGCAAGTTCATGTGTGGCATTAAGAGCCTGAATGGGCCCTTCTCACATTTGGTTGGATTTAGAAGCCAAGATTTAGGTCAGAACTAGCCAGTTCCCTCCTTCTTGCGCCAGTGACCTCCTTCTGCTAGGGCACAGTCACAAAGGTTCCACAACCTTTCTAGAGAGTTTTCCCAGTTTGAGACAACTGAGAATTTGGGGGAAATCCCTCCCACCCCACAATCTTAATTAAACTAAGCCAGGCAAGTGTAAAACATTTTTGAAAACAGTTTAATTTCAATTTTGGAAAGAGAACAGAGAGCTCTAGTTTGAAATGGACTAAATTAGTCTTTAGGTTCCATTGTGCACCCTAAATGAAATATAATGTAAAAGATTCCGTTTCTATGTAGCAAGTGGGGCTGAAAACAACACACTAATGGATATAAAATGCAAAAAACTGGGATTATAGTAACAATTCAAACTGACAGTGTGAAAAACAATCTATTTACTTAACTGTCCAGTTGACCACAGTGTCATTCATCATTTTGTTAGGGGATACAATCTAGTGATTAATCATCAGGGTTTGACAGTAAAATCCTTAGGCTCAATACACCAGACATTAGCTGGAAAATGATTTACAAGAATGTAATGCCCTTTGGTGTCTTCTCTGTGAATATGTTGTATGGATGCCCTGTTGTTGGTTGTTTTAGTTCTTGGTGTTGTTTAAAAATAAAAATATTGATTGCAAAAGCAAGTGACAGGTGCCCAGTAGTTCTTTGCATCCTCTCTTTCTCCTTCCCATAACTTTTTAATTTTCCCAATCCCCACATTCATTCAAAAATTCAGAAGTTCAAAAAATACAGAAACTCATTCGCCATCTTTACTTTGTCTTTGCATGCTGGTTGCAATCATCTTGTAAGCATTAAAAATCAGGCTAACATACTGCCTATGTTCTACAGGGTTTCATTGATGTGAAGAGACATCATGACTCAGGCAACTCTTATAGGGAAAATTTAATTGAGGTTGTCTTACAGTTTCAGAGGGTCAGTACATTATGATCTTGGTAGGAAGCATGGCAGCATCCAGGTAGAGGAGGTCCTGGGGAAGGAACTGATTGGTCTATATCTTAGTCTGAAGGCAACCAGGTGGAATCTTGTGGCCATAGGTAGCAAAGAAGAGGATCGATTTTCGTCACTGGGTAGAGATTGTGCACTACATAAAAGCAAGCCTACACAATGATGCACTTCCTAAAACAAGCCAACACCTTGTAATAGTGCCACATCCCATGGGCAAAAGATATTATAATCAACACACTGCACCATAGGAAAATGGCAGAGAGACATAAAGAAAGATACTGCATGATTGCATTTCTCTAGTCACAGGTGCTACATATCTACATGCTTATATGCACACACACACACACACACACACACACACACACACACGCACATACACATATGCCTATCTGATATGTATGTCCATACAAATATATTTGTCTATTTATTTAATTACTTACTTACTTTGTTTTAAATTTGTTTGTGAAGAACTTTCTACATACATGTAAATGAGTTTGAGCAAATCCATTACTATCTTCTCCTCCTTGAAATGTTCCCCACTTCTCCTGTATCACTTTTATCCTTAAGTCCATGTGCATTTTTATATCGATGGCTGAGTCCATTTAGTGCTGACTATATATGTGTGGGTAGGGACAAATATATACTGGAACATGGGCAACCTTTCACTAGCTAAATCCATGAAGAAAACTGGCTCTCTCCCCTGAAGCCATTAATTTCAAATAACTCCTTTGTTGGGGGTGAAAGTTTCTGAGTCTCCCCCATCTATTCTTGGATTTGTCTGTGAAAATTTTGTTGATGGAAACTTAGCCACGGTGAGTAACACACACAAACACACACACACACACACACACACACACACACGCACACACACACCAAATTTTAAAACAAGAAGATTGTTTTAAAAGTTTACACAACGTCCAAAATTCAATTCATTTCTGTTGAAGCATTTGAATTCCATACGAGATCTTAATGCTATCTGTATAAAATTAGATTATAACAATGAATATTTTAAAATTCAGTGGATCTTTATGTGTTAAATAGCACCTACTGAACAAAATCTGTTAGTGCCAAAACACTGATGGCTGCACAAGAAAAAAGTGTAAATCAGTGTCCAAAGGTAAGAATCCACAAGGTAAGGGGGTTGTCAGAGATTAAGGATATGCAGGATAGTGTATGGAATCTCTGTAGACCAAAACAGGTATACCATTAGCAAATAGCCTGGAAAATCTTCCATTCATGCCTACACAATCTTATACTAGGGAAAATTCAGGTGTAAGTACCCTCAAAAGTGGGAGTAAGAAAACGTTAATATACTCCAGGTCTCTTGAATACTAAAAGGAGTGTGGACTGATATCTAAGTGTGAAAGAATTTAGAAATGGCAATGTCCATTTTTATCTTTTCTGTGACAAAACTGTGTTATTGAGGGGCTGGAGAGATGGCTCAGAACCCTTTGCACCCTCCCATCTGTCTCTAAGTCTGGGAGATCTTACTTCTTCTTCTGGCCATTCCAGGTACTGCAGCCATGTGGCATACACTAAACCTACTTTATATATTTTAAATGAGATATTTAGTTGTGATTAGTGCCCCAAATTTTGAGACTCTCTTATAAGCATCACCTGTCAATTAAATAATGTGTATGACAAATGAGCTGAGGAAGAAAATATGAGGTTAGACTTTTCAAAAAGAGAGTATTCTATGAAATATTAGTAGAATAAACAGATTCAGGGACAGATGCTGGCACATATGCTAAGGGAGATATTTAGGAAGATGCTAAGTAAATAGATAAAGGGGTAACTAAAAATGTACAAAACATAAAATAGTTTGAATGTGTTAAATACGTTATTCTGGGAATAAGCCACAGTTTGTGGCCCAGGCATTTGTTAATAAGTAGTCTAAGACAAAACTGTTTTTTGGTTTTTCCTTACAAATTTTATTTTCTCCTCATTATTTTCATACAAATTTGTAAGATGCTAACATATGGACATCATGAGTAGGGGATACAGGAAATTGCGAGTATCCTAAAGAATTCTAAAATAAATGTGTTTTTTAATTTGAAATTGGTAGAGGATTTTGTTTTTGTTTTTTTTTTAATTTACATTTTCAAGTTTCAGTATATTCTAAGATATATGTGCTTATATGCACTGTAGAAAATATCTATGTGATGTAAGGAGACATTAATCAAATCTGCTAAATTGCTTTCTGGAATTCAGTTAGCTTTAGACACTGACAGCTGTGATGATTTAAGATAGGCAGCAGAGTGCTCACAGTATCACTAAGCTTAGTTATTAGCTTGTCATATTCACCCACACTCACACATACATAAACACACACAAACACACAAACACACACATACACACACACAACACTCACACAAACACCCACACACTCACACACCCACCCACCCACACACACAAACGCACACCAGCCATTGGAACACAAACCCCAGTAGTGACTCCCGTGACAGTCCTAAATATTTAGACACAGTCCCTAGTCAAATAGTTTATGGAAACTAAGTCTTCAGGAACATACCACCCTGGAAAAAAATGCATCAAACTTGTCCTTACATTAGTAAGTGATTGAATCTTTGTGACTTCTTTCAATGTTGTTTTATTATAAGTGCCTCCAAGTAATGACTTGGCAAATACCTAAGCAATATCCAACTTTGTTCCCTGTCCTTCACCAATATTCTAGGTAGTCCTTGAGCGGATCCTGGGCTTGGAATTCAGTAAGAATGTTACCTGTAACAACCAGAGTTACGTCTAGTATTATAAGAGAGATTGTGACAGCCATTGCTATATACTACATAGAGTTAGAAATCTCAGGACAACTTTAGGAAAGTATGTTTAGAATATTTGTTATACTTATGCATGGCAGACTACATTAGTTGTTAGTAGAAAGATTCCCCCATACAATCCCTCTCATATACAGGAACTTACAATGATTTAGGAAATAACTTGTACTGTGGTTTGAGGGGGAACAACAGTTTTGAATTATTCATGAGAAGATTAGCTAGAGAGAAACTCCCTAATTAGAACCATGGCTTTAGTGTGAAAGCCATTTGCATGGTGTGATCATAAAATGTTCAAACCTGGCTTCAAAGAATATAGCTGACTTTAGAGAAGAATTCATTTCAGTTATTTTATTGCTCAGTCCCTGCCAGTCATTATGTTTTTATTCCTCTATTTTGGACATGAGTCGTTAAGAATTCAGTAACCTCATTTACCTGGCTGATTTGAAAACCAACTTCCCTATTTGTTTCTATATTAATAATCTGATGATTTCTTTGAGAAATTACATTCAGATACAGCACCCCCTCTGTGTTTGTATCTGATTGACACTTAAGTGTCAGCTTCCTGCCCACCTATACCAGGACAACGATTTCTCCCAGAGATTGAGGAGGGCTGATTGAGGCCAGTCTGCAGCAGGCCATCCATTAAAAGCAGTACCTAAGCTTTGGTTGTGGCTTCAAGAATCTGCAACAGTGGCATTGGGTTTTGTTATTTCTTATTTTAGCCATTCTGTCTGGTCTTCCCTATTCCAGAACTATTTTCTTTTCTGCGTGTGTTTATGTGTGTGTGTGTGTGTGTGTGTGTGTGTGTGTGTGTTTAAGAGATACCATGCGTGTTGGCAATTATAAGAGAAAGAACAGTATATATGAAGGTTTTTCCTCTACATGTGCATGCAGACACTTGTTGAAGCCCAAAGTGGATTCAGGAAATGACCCTAATGTGTTGTCTATCTTTTCACTGAGGCAAGGTCTCTCAATTAGAGGAAAAGCTTCTTGGTATGGGTCATCTTTCTAGACAGGTTTCTCTGGGCATCCTTCCCCTGCATTCTGTGATCCTCTAATAGATGATTTCTACATCCACAGGGCATTTATGTTAGTTTTGGAGGGAGCAATTGATTAACTGCTAGGCTTTCAGTCTAGCCCCTTCCAAAACTCTCTGTTGCAACTCTTTGTCACATTTTCTTTTTAGATGTATCAAGCGTGCTTCACAAATGGAAACTGTATGAATTTGGTGTATGAGGCGTGGGGTTCTGAAGAAAAGAAATATTGTAAAAATGATTCTTTTTTTTCTTTCTTTCAATATTACATTAGATATTTACTTCATTTACGTTTTAAAATCAAGACCATCCATCATCTCATCACCCCATTCTATTTCTCTATGTCTCTGTCTCTGTCCATATCCACTCTGTCTCTGTCACTCTCTGATCTATTCCCTTGACATATTCCATATACAGAAAACACCACTGACAATCATTTTCAGTTCACTGTTGCCAGGCTCCAAGGTAAGTTCATTTTTTACCTGTACATTGTTGTACAATCTGGACAGTCTATTTCTCAAATAGAAAACTAAATACATATATAATCATGTTAAAACCCTCTAAATGGATACTTATTGTCCTGAGGGTAAGTTGAAAAGTCTTTCTGATGATAGTTGGATGCTATTCCAGAAAGACAAAATGTTGTGTTCTACCATCCTGAATCTGAGAATACATTGGTTTAATTTCTGGAATTTAAGAGAAAACAGGATTAACAAGACAATGAGAATATAAAACTTCCCATTTCATACTTAGAGACACATAGGTTATGGAACTGCTGAAGTCAAGGTTTCATGTGTGGTATGCAAGAGGGTTTCCTGGCTTCATATGAGTGGAGTGTCTGTTCCCAATTGTGAGGTCACACCATGAACATACACATATGTTCAGATATGAGTAGAATGTCCTCAACATTTGGTCTCTCAGAGTGTATTACACCCACCGTTTTGACGAGTTTGAATAGCCAGTACACTATTGGGATATCTACCTGTTCCAACCCACAGTGTTGCAGACATGAATAGAAATGCCTGGAATTTTACAGAGGTGCCGAGAATATATTCTCTCCATGGAGCCTTCTTTCCAGTGCCCAGCAGGTTATTGTTCTTTTAAACCAATGCCCATATCAGTAGAGTGTGCTGTTATGTGAACATGTGATTTTTCTTGGATTATGATTAAAGAATTAGGGTATATGGGGCGTGGTTACTTGGCAGTATTCTTTTTTATTTATTAATTCATTCATTCATTGAACCCTGTCCACCCTCCTACTGTTCCACATGCCATATCGACTGGCCATCCCCTGTCTCCAAGAGCATGTACCCATTCCATCTGATTTCTAAACACCCTGGGGTCTCTAGGTTCTTTAGAATCATTGCATCATTTCTGATTGAACAGAGACCAAGAATTTTTTTTTTCTGTGTATGTTTTGGGGACCTTCTAACTATAGTTGGTGTAAGCTGCCATTTTGGTTGTCTAGCATTTGGGAGAATTCTGGGTCCATATTAATGGAGACATCTAGTCCTCCTACAGGGTTGATCTCCTCTTCAGTCTCCTTCAGTTTTTCTCCAATTAAACCAATGGTTCAACAAATTCTGTCCATTGGTTGGTTGCATACAACTTTATCTGATTGTTTCACCTAATTGTTAGTTCTTAAGAAGTACAGTCATGGTAGTATTAATATTACAAATGTGTGAATTCAGAAAACTGCAGAGGTTGCTTACTGCAAGCAGGTATTCTGCAAAAGCAATAGATGATAAAAGTACTGAAATATCTATCAGTGCTCTACAATATTATATTCTAGGTGATGAAATTTCTCTGTCTCTCTGTCTCTGTGTCTCTGTGTCTCTGTCTCTATCTCTCTGTCTGTCTGTCTGTCTGTCTGTCTGCTCTCTCTCAATTTCTACTTCTTTAACACTTATTATGAATAATGATTCTTTTATCTTATTCCCTCTAATGGGAATGATATTGGAATGGCATCTGTAACATTCATTCACATTCCAACACAGTTTGTGCTTTCTATTAACAATCAACTAATATCAAAGTCACACATTCACTCAGATTACAAAATAAGATATCTGAGCTCATGTAAAGTGATATTCTGAATCAGAGTAGGGGAAGGGCACTTCCAATGTGTAGTTATACTCAAGAGCATGGCTTTTAAGAACTGGTCAATCGGAAGAAGATGAGACAATGTATAGAAGAGGGTGTTTCTTTTGGTTTAGTTTGGTTTAGCTTGTTTCTCTAGGTTACCCACAGTCATTTTAAGAAACATTGAGAAACACTGTTTACCTATATCTTGAACTGAATGTGAATAGGTCCCTTAGAACCAACGTTATATTTCTCAGTTACAATATGCAATATATTTTTGATATTATTTTGATTCATTATCTAGTACATACACTACAACAAGTTTAAGACATGTACCTCATTAGGAACTAGCAGGTGAAGGATTCAGCTGCAGATATTTGCAACCAACTAATGGACTGGGGCATCTAACGCTTGTTGTTGAATTAACAAAGTTTAAAAATGTTAAAAACAAGGGCATCCCTCTAGGAAGATCCACAGTCTCATTTAAACTGTTAAACCATGAAGTCTGAAACTCTGACCCTTCAAAGAAACAGAATTCACCTGCTCATATGAGGCCTCCAATACACATACAGAAGAGGACTGCTGGGAGAACTCTACAAGTCCCCTTTCCCAACTGGAGGGCATTTCATCTAAGGTCACTCCCTTTGAGTCCTGGGAGTCTCTCAGCTCCCAGGTCTCTGGTACATTCTAGAGGGTTTTCTCACCTCCTACCTCACAAAGTTGCCTGTTTCCATTCTTTTTGCTGATCTTCATCAATGCAGTCCTGTTTCACAACCCCCACAGTACTTGATCAAGTACATCTCTTCCCCTCCGTGTGTGCTTTCTCACCCAGGTCTCACCCTTCCCCTTCTTGTAGTAATTGTTTAACCTTCTTAACATTTCTAATTATTTTTATCATAAAGATAATTGAATTTTTTGATACATTATCTTATAAACTTCCCAATGCACTAGATACAATTATCGAAGGTACATTTGTTTGGTTTTATTTCACTTCATTTTAGTGTTGAGGTAGGCACTTAGTATGTTATGTATTCTCTAGGAAGTGATAGAGTGTTGCATTTCAGCATTCCATGTTGGTGCTAATACAGGTATGTTTAAACATACCTGGCTTTAATTGTTCTTCGGAAAATAGACCCAAAAAAACTCCTATAACCACTATAAAATTTCCACAGGCAGATCTGAGAGACAGAAATATTTCCTGTTCACTTACAAAATTCATTGAAAGAAAGTATATTTGTTTCTTGAACCAAAATAAACTGCTACCTGAGAGGAAGGATAAAATGACTGATTGGCCCATTTCTCTTTCCCAGGACCAGCCCCTACTCTCTGTTCCCATTGTACTTGATGCTCCAGTACAGTGGAATTCCAGGACAAAGAAATGGGAGTGAGTGGGTAGGGGATCAGGGCGGGGGGAAGGGAGGGGAAAGGCTAAAGGTGACTTTTGGGATAGCATTTGAAATGTAAATGCAGAAAATAACTACTAAAATTAAAAAAAACATAAGTATATTTACATATGTGCACAGGGATATGTGGCTAACAACCACATAATATAAAATTATCATTCCTTTCCAGGACTGTCTTTTTTGTTTGTTTGTTTGTTTTTTGTTTTGTTTGTTTTGTATTGTTTGTTTTTTATTATAAGTTTTTTTTTTGTATATCTATTAGTCCTGGAAATTACTTTGTAAACTAGACTGGTCTCAATTTGAGATCTGCCTACTTCTCCCTCCAAAAACTTCGAAATATGTGTGTGCCCCCACCACGTGGCTTCAAAATTATTTTAAACTTAGTGGAGAAGGTCCATTATTTTTTCTTGTTAGGATATTTTAAAATCATCAAGATGTCATTTTTCCTTAATATATTTATAAAATTAAATCCATTCCTATAAAAATATGTCAGATATTTTTTGGAGACAGGCAAGTTTGCAAGAAGCATCATTTAAAAATACTTCTGGAGCCAGTGCCTTGAGCAGGCCATGCATGCAAACTCTGAACGCAGCCCCACAATACCGAGAGGCTGCTTCAATCCAAGGTACTCCAACATTCTAATTATCAGATAATCAGAATAGGAGGAAGAACATCTGTCATCAACACATGGTGTAGCTGGAACCAGAAGGATCCAGGCATGCAGGAACTGTGCCGGACAAGTGGCATGGTTATTTCTATTCTGTCTTGGCCAAAGCCCTGAGCAGTCCTTGGAAGCAAACTCAGCAGCCAGCCCCATAACACCCAGAGTTCTAACATGGCCAGGTGCAGAGGATCTCAGGATCCCAGGAGCTTGGTCCCACCAGGATTTCAAGGTCCCAAAGGCAACTTGACTCCCAGAAGATCAGACAGACCAAGGATATCAGGTCCCAGGATTCATTAATAATAGGATCACAGAGACAGCTAGACTTGGAAGAGTTCTGACACAGCCACGATCACAGGAAGGACAGTCAGAAATAGCAAGGACATGTACACTAGAGATAAACAGATTGTGAGAGGCAAGCATAAGTAAATAAGCAAGAAAAACTAAGTTACTTGGCTTCATGAGAACCCAAGTCCTCCACCATATAAAGTCCTGGATACCCCAAAACACCAAAAAGTAAGACATGGATCTGAAGTCACTTCTCATAATGAGGATGAAAGAATTAAGATGGACATTAATGACTCCCTTAGAGAAATTCAGGAGAGCACAGACAAACATGAAGAAGGCCTTAAACAGGAACACAAAAATCCCTTAAAGAATTACAGGAAAACACAATCAAACAGGTGAAGGAATAGAACAAAATCATCCATGACCTAAAAATGGAAATAGAGACAATAAAGGAATTAAAAAGCAAGACAAACCTGGTGTTAGGAAAACTCAGAAAGAGATCAGGAGTCATAGAGGCAAGCCTCACCAACAGAATAGAAGAGATAGACAATCTCAGTTGCAGGAGAAACCATAGAAAACACTGACACAACTGTCAATCAAAATACAAAAGCAAAGGCTTCTAACCCAAAACATCCAGGAAATCCAGGACTCAATGAGAAGACCAAACCTAAGGATAACAGGTATAAAAAGAGAGTGAATATTGCCAACTTAAAGGACCAGTAAACATCTTTAAACAATTAAAGAAAACTTCCCTAACCTGAAGAGAGATGCTCTTGAACATGAAAGAAACCTACAGAACTCCAAGTAGACTCAAACTGAAAAGTACCTTGTCCCATCAAATAATATTCAAAACACTAAATGCACTAAACAAAGAAATAATAATAGAAGCATTAACGGAAAATGGTCAAGTAAGATATGAAGGCAGACCTATAAGAATTATACCCCACTTCTCAAGAGAGTTTATGAAATCTACACATCCTGGGTAGATCTCAAACAGACCCTATGTTGTAGGAACTTTTCTTTCATGTATTTCAATTTTTCATCACCTAGATCATAACACCTATGGTAAGACAGGACTGTGGAGAACATTCACTCTCAACTCAGGGATGTATTTTCAAAAGTGATTACTAGCCCCAGCAATTAGAGTCTCTCTACCTCTCTGTTGGCATATTTTTCTGACAAATTTTCATTTTGATTGTTGCATTTTTTCTACCATTTACTCTCCCCAATGTTGTCTAACCTCTGTTTCTTTACCCTCTACTTCATCTGTATAAGTTGTGTGACAGATACTAAATCACCCTTTTCCTTCCCTTTCTTGCTTTTCAATTTTGTTTCTGAGGTCTTAAGGCTTGTATTCTTAAGTGTGCTAGAGTAGGTCCAGCACTGTCAATTCCTGGCCTTAAAAGAAGACAAAAAATACACACCTCCCTCTTTAAGGCCATGAAAGACTTTGCTAGGTACTCTCAGCCTAATGAAGTTGCCACAGACCCTCTGGGTCTCTTTGTCTGCGTGGAATGGTCTCTAGTTGAGGGTGGGCAAGGGGTAGGATGAACTGACAGACAGATGCACACAGGAGAGGTTGTGTTGGATCTGTATGTAATTTGTCAAATTGAACATAGACTTTTTATGCAGAAGACAAAAGGAAGCTGGGTGACATACCTGCAAGGTACAAATGAGGTAACCAGATGCTTAATGACTCTTACACATAACAGAGTAATGAAAATGCAAAAAACTGGCAGGAACTGAGTAATAAAATAACTGAGACAAAGTTAGCCCTATCTAAGGTCAGCTATAGTCTTAGAAGCCAGGTGTGAGATCTTTTCACTCCTAGGGCAAGGGCTTTGACACCCAAGTCATGGTTCTAATTGGGGCGTTCTGTTCTAGCTAACCATCTCATGAATAATGCAAAATTCTAAATCCACACCCCAATCCACTTCCTAAAACATTTTAAATTCCTGTATATGTGTGTAACTCAGCTATAGTTCTAAGTATCTATTCTGGTTTCTCCTTAGGTCAGAAACTTCTTTCTTCCTTGGTGATGGTAGATTCCTAAACCATTGTAAATTCCTGTATATGTGTGTAACTCAGCTATAGTTCTAAGTATCCATTTCTGGTTTCTCCTTAGGTCAGAAACTTCTTTCTTCCTTGGTGATGGTAGATTCCTGTGAAGGTCAGTGAACTAAATTTTACTCAAGGTGATAGAGTAATACCAGGGGCAGTACTGAATTCCAAGCCCAAGGTCTTGCTCAAGGATGTTCTAGGACTGTTGGAACACTGGCTTTAGCTATGTAAGAATTCAATCTTAAAAGGCACTTATAATAGTGTAATACTAAAGGAGAGCATGTGGATGTTTACAATAGAATAACACAGGAATGGAAAATTAATGTATGGGTTAGAGAGAACGCCAGGGTCCAGGAGCGAATTTCTGCGAAACATGTTTGCCTCATGAGTAGGTAGTTTCCTAACCTCTCGGCTTGTCAAACTGATTCGACCAGAGTGCATGGCATAAAGTGAATGTCAAAAGGTGATTTTGGATTTTGCCTAGCCATTATAAGGGAATGAGAGCTGTCTCAGTATTTGATTACTGTCAAACAAGACATATATTCTTGGGTTTTATGTCATTGTAGATTATAAGAAATCTTTGGTCTCACCTCATGTGGCTGTGTCTCCAAGGAGCTGAACAGAGCCCCAGCCTGTCTGACATCTTTTGGATCATACTTTTTCACTCAATTACTCATTCCCTGTGGCAGAAAGGTTAGGAAATGCTGTATTTCCAGAGATTCTAAGATCAGTACTTTTGAGCTGGTCTCTGGCATCAGCCAATGATCACATAATTCCTAAAGCTGGTTTGAAGCCTCTAGTTGTTTTAGTCCTTTCATGTAAGATAAGGTCCAGAACTGCTGCTGAGAACGCTAGAGAAAGTGACATTTTGTCTGGTAGCTGTCATTACTGCTCTGGTTTGAATCATCTTGCACAGCTGCATTATTTTGCAGCACAACTCGCCTCTTAGTTCACTTCACTCATTGTCTTGTGCTATAGGAACCATTTTACTGTAATCTTCTTGGTACCACAATTCACAACTGAAGCACCAGTGGATTGAAGTTTCTTCCTAAGAGAAGAAAGCAGTGAGGGAAGCAAGACAGAAGGGTGAGGCAAGGGGAGACTGACAGACAGAGAGTCAGACAGACACATACATACCTACATACATACATACATACGTACATACATATATTCATGCATGCATACATATATACATACATACATACATACACACATACAGAGAGAAAGAATGTGTGAGAGATTTTGAGAGACAGAGAAATAGAAAGTGGGAAGGTAGGAGGGAGGAGAGAGATACAGACGAACAGAAAGACAGACAGACAAAGAGAGAGAAAAACACACACACACACACACACACACACACATACATGCATACGTACACAGAAAGTGAGAGGGGAGAAGGAGAGTGTGAGGCAGAGAGGGAAATGGAGAGAGAGAGAGAGAGAGAGAGAGAGGGAGAGAGGGAGAGAGAGAGAGTTGTGTAGTGATACAGATTCACTTAGCATTTATCATCAAAGAAAACTGAATAGAAAGCAGCACACTTCATTTCAAATTTACTTGTCTTTTTTATTTGAGCACACATCTTTTAAAGTATACTTTTCTTATTTTTGTGTCCACATCAAATTATCACACCAGGAGGAAAACTTAGACATAAAGAGCTGAGAGATCATTTGAGCAAAGGTAACCAACTCTGTCTCAGGAAATGTCCTCCCACAATGGAAAGAGATCATACACCATGAGGGATGCACAATTCAGAATATAAAGAGCCCTGTAAAAATTTGTTCCTGTGTTAATGGATGTGTTTAAGTGGGAAAAGCTACAATTGATGTTTGCGAATAAAACATATAAAACTCAGGTGTTTTAAAACCAGGGATGGTGAAGACTAAAGTTATTATACCTAGGGAATGTTTGGATTAAGATCTAATCATTACCCTGGCTTCACACTTCCTCAGACTATGATTCTGTACCCTCCATGCTAAGGATAGTCTTGATGGCTCGATTTTCCCAGGAATAGGTCATCCAGCAGAAAAGTACCAAAAACATCTGAGAATGCAAAAAAGTAGACTAAGACATGTTTCATGTCTAATTGTGTACCAAGAGAGAAATAATTCACTGCCACTACTAAGTTTTGGGGAATTAGAAGCCAATGTCTGTGAATATGAAAAGAACCTTCTACAGCATCATGATCAGGAGCTAGTGGAAACTTCAAGCTTTGTGGCTGTAGTGGTGAGTGCTACATCTGACAGCCCTTTCCAGATTTATGACATTAACCACAGAAACCACTTTCACGAATAGAAACACTTTAGATTTGAGCAGCTTAAGACAGAACACTACCCAAATGGCTGACTTACATAGGCACCAGGCTGGAAGGTTGCTTCATAAAATTAGGTATGTCTGAGTGCTTTTCTTGGGAACCTTGATGAGGATATGTTCTGAGGAAGAATTGTGAGGCAATTGTAAATTGATTGTAAATATACTCTCTGACATTAATAATGAAGACAATTTGAAAGGAACAATGATATCATGTGTAAAAGAAAGGGACACATTATTTGGCATATATTGTATAAATCATTAGACACAAATAAAAATGTGTAATTAAAAACAGCAATATTTCCCTCATGCTTTCTCAGGCGTTTCCCTTTTTAAATATCTAATTGAATCCAGAGGAATGGCTCAGCCTGTCTGAACAGTGGCAGCTCCTACACATCATACACTTGGACTTGCCACATTTACTTAGGCTGTTTACAACTCCTTATACTTCAGTGACCACAGGGATTCCACACTCCACCTTTGCTTGAGACAATGTATCCTTACCAATACAGAGAATTCAAAAGAAACAACATCTCTTCAAACTGTTTCACCAATCATGCATTAGGTCCAATACTTGGGTGTTCTCAACTTCCAGCTCACAATCATAAATGTTTTATGCTTGCTTGCTCAGATAACTGCACTTTAGTTCTCTACCTGAAACTCTTCCTTAGATCCTGTCCTCAGCAAGGATCCCATGCAAAGCCATCAGACACTTCTATGCTCCAGAGGGAACAACGTCTAGCTGTGTGCCATGCAGTTTGGATAGAGCACTGTCAATATCCCCTTTCCTCAAGCATCCCCCTCAAATGCTCACAAACTTTGACTTTGAGGACAAATCTGAATGCCTAAAAAAGGAGCAAAGCATCTATGCTTGCTCCAATGACTAAATGACATTACAGTATAAGAAATTCTGTAGCGCCTCCCCAAGATTCTCAGACTGGGAGCATTTGAGCAATCCATTACATTCATAGTTTCCAAATCTGAATTCTACAGACCAATGCACTAGAAGCCAACTCACCAACAGGTAGCAGCTGCTCCAACTTCAGTTCTCCAATGGCAGCGAAACAGAAGCAAAGTGCAGAGGCTGGTGATCTGCTCCTAGCCCCACCAAGGTGACTTTGGCTTCTGGTTGCAGGGGTTACCTGTGTTGAGACATTTGTCCTGTTGATGTGCTCACCCACCAAAGCACTCCTCTTGGAAAGACCAGGAATCAGTTCCTTGCACAATGTCCCTCCTCTTGCCTGTGGTGTTCCTGCCTAGAGGCTCTATTTCTGAGGGCACTCTGTTTCTTTTTGAGGTGACACACACTGATTTCTCTCTCCTACCTTTCCCAGAAAAATTAGACACCTAGACTGGACATCTTTTCTTTTCATTTTCATTCTGTGCAGTTGAGTATGGTTGTTTGTATACATGCCAATTTGCATGGACACTTCATACATGTAAGACAGCAAAGGACAGAAGAGAACAAATAAGCATATGCCACTGGAGTTACAGGGAGGGTGAGAAAGGGGGGGGCGGGGAGGTAGAGGGAGAAAGAGAGAAAAACAGACAGAGAGAGATATAGAGAGATAGCTATACAGAGAGGGTGAAAGATAGTGGGAAAGAGACAGATAGAGAGACAAAGAGACAGAGAGACAGCCACAATGTAGGTGCTGGCAATTGAAACCACCACCTGTGTAATAGCAGCATATCTGTCGAACAGATAAGTTGTCTTTTAAGATGTTGGCTCCACTACTGAATTGGCCAAGAAAGACCTGATGCTATGCATTCTGGAGCAGACCTTGTGTATATCATAGGATCCTTGAAAACGGTTTCACATCTAGGGAACATGAAGTTTAATCATTCCTGATGCATGTCACATATCCTATGCCCAGACTCCAAGGGAGACATATGGAAAGTTTCTGGTTGTGGGTCTGATGAAGGGTATCCATTTCTGACAAGAATCTCATGAAGGATAAAGCCAATACAGTTGAAAAAACTTTAGCCCGGGTCAGATTGTGTTACCTGTCTTCTTAATGCTTCTCAGTACAGCTACATGAAGTGTGTTAGCTTAGTCCTCCTCAGAATTCACCAAAGATCACAAACAAACAATCTTTTCAGAATTTCCTATCTTTATATATTTTTTTCTTGTGGTGGTGGTGGTGGTGTTATTTAGGAGAGCATTGTAAGCATTAATTTATTATTAGATGAAGTTGGGCTTTTTGAGAACAGTTATGTTCCTATACCATTTTTTGCTCATGAGAAAATGTGGAGGTGGATACATGGCACAGAATATAACATCATTGTCTACTATGCAGAGGATCTGGGATTCAATGAACAGGTCCTATCCTGTGTGTTATAGCCACAGGTAAGTCATGTTTCGGGGATCTGATACAATATAACTTCTGACCTCCACACAGTCCAGTTTAATGCACAGGCAACAGCCTCACCCCTTCAGGTAAAACATTCATAAAATAGAAATAATGAAAAGTATACAGTTTACCATTTCTCATGTAGAAATTGATTTCCAAATGATCACTTATATTATCAGGAGAGGACTTCAAAATGTGGACGAAGTTCAAACATTTTGATATTTTTGATACATATTTTTCTTTCTTTTCTGTTTTCCACTGTCTAGTACCCTAAGACACAATGACCTGAAAGTGCATAAGCCAGAGTTCTTCCATACTCTCTGTTTCAGTTCCTGTCTCCTTTTACTAACTCTGAAACAGGTGCTGTCCTGACTTCCCTAGGAGAAGCAGTTTACAACCTGAAATTTGCAAATGGGAAGAATTCATTACCTCCTCTGGTAGTTTGGGTCCCGATATTTATCACATTATAATCAAGGCAGGATTTTATTCTTACAGTAATGCTATCTGCCTGTGCTTAACCTTCTGACTACTAAACACCTTGTTCAGAACAGTGGAGTGACCCAAAAGCCTCAGTTACATAGCAATTGTTGCCTTATGAATTTGTATACATGCCTGATTATATTGAAGATTCAAATTCAATTAAATGGTTTTACCTCAAGGTAGAAAGGCACCTACTTTTGATATAAAACAAATTCCACAGTAGATCAGTTCTAAAACTAAAATAATCTGCATGATATCTCAGCACTAATGAGTAGGCAGTGAGACAAGGAAAGCAAGAGGAAGAGGCAGACACAGATGCAGAGGCAGAGGTTCAGATGCAGACTGAGGTAGTAAATGAAAAAGCAGAAAAAGAAGGACAGGCAGAGTCATAGGGACAGCCATAGGAAGATTCAGGATCATAGAGAAGGTCAGAATGTGTAATTTACATGTGCCTGATGTGTGTCATTCTAATTCTTGAAACTTTTAGGAACTTACATTAATTCAAGTGTCCTGAGAGATGGGGTGATTCCTTGTAACAAAATTATCAGATTGCAACCAGTATACCTAGACATGGTTTCTGTCTAATTGGCCACTCTCCAGCTATAAGGAATACTTATAGCCGGAGAGATCCCAGACTAATGGCTTTCTTTCTTATAATAAGTCTGTCATAGAATAAAAAGAAATTATGATTCATTATAAAAGAACAAATACAAGACTGCAAATCTCAGCCAAGTCCATTGAGATTTTTTTTAATCACCATGCTGTCACACAACATTTTAAAAATCCAGTACTGGATTCATCTTCTAAGTATACACTGTATGTTATATATAGTGTATAATAAAATACTAAACTGGAGTATCTAGCTATGTACACTGAAAGTGTACTGCAACATGAAGAAAGATTTAAAACACAATATGTGCATTTCATGTGTGTTCTCCAGATGAAATATAATTGTATAAACACACATGCACAACATGGAACAGGAATGACTAATATTAAAATAGTAAACAGCCTAGTGTAAGAAGTGTGCAATACAGAGTTACTAAGTCTTTGGTCGAATACTATATTTACATGCTCACATCATACATTAGTCAAAAATTCCTACTGCATTAACTTTCAACAAGATTTATTGTCAAATATTTTACTTTTTGTATGTTGTTTGGTGGTTTGTTACACAAGTTGTGCATTATTCAGCACCGTAAAGCAAATGTTAGAGGTGCTTAGCTTTTAAACTGTCAGTAAACACCAAAGTCTCTATTTTGAGCTTCAGAGAATCATGTTCTATAAAAGCCAGTAAGAGAATGCTTAGCCCTTTGAGCCTAATTCTAGCTTTTTGTTGAAAGTGGAAGGAAACAGACATTCCCTGTAAGGGTTTTGCAATTAGAGTTTCTGGTGTCAACAGGGCTTCATTGTCACTCTATTGAGTTTACTCATCTGTAATAGCAAGGAAAAAAGGGGAAATCACTATTCTGATGGGTAAAAAGAAGTCTAAACACCACTGCATTCTGCCTTCTTGTGGATGCCAACCCTGTCACGTTTTGAAGTGAAATAGTGCCCTTCCAAGAAGTGCCAGGCAATTGGACTGTGTTCCTCTGGATGTTGTCAGACCCAGCCTCCAGGTCTGGACTGACTATCTTTAAGGACAGTCACTTAACTTCCAGGACCCAATCCCTGCTTCTCTCTCAGTTGTTCACAAAACAGGAGATTCTCTTTAGCATTTGTTCTGAATGCTGTCAGCCCTACTTCTCATATACTGATTAACTAGCCTTTTTGGGCCTTAAAAGGACTTTTTCTCTCAACCACCTTTTTACAAGGTAACCTTTCAATGAGAATGGTTGAGACAACTAGTCAGGCAAGGTTCTAATGATTAAGGGCAGGGAATGTGAAATTAAGTCAGACTTACAAATATATTTCAAAAGTCTAGCTTTAATTGGCATCCCTAATGTCATGCACAAGAAATGTGAGATTGCCAGGTGACTTCAGATTAATACATGAGGTGCATCTAGAAAATCAGGGGATGTCTATTGAGAACAGCACTGGGCTTTAAAGAAATTGTTCCACCATGTCTTTCCCAATATTTTCAAATCTTAACCAGTAAGTTGTGAAGGTAGAAGATGGTGGAAGCCTGCTCTCATCAGCAGCTATATCTCCAGGGATGCTTTTACACTCTGTCTTCTAAATATCCATGTTACAGTGGTACCTGGTTAGCAAAGAAGTCTTTGTAGAGCCCCAAAGAGGAAAAAGGGGAGATGACCATCACTCTCCTGTGAGGATTTACACTTTAAAGCTGAGGCAAATTGTAAAAACTTACATCTTTCTGAAATTTACCCCAATGGAATGTCCACAGAATGTCTCAGTGCCTCAGTGTGATACTTAGACATGGCTGGAATGCTTTTATGTTATCCTGTGTGTGCTAGTTTTTATCAACTTGACATGAAGCTAGAGTCACCTGAGAAGAGGGAATCTCAAATAGGATCTGCCTACATTAGATGGGGCTATAGACATGATTATTTGTATTTTTTTAATAAAGTTTCTTTAAATTTTTTATTTAATATAATTTGAAAGTATGCTTTCCCATCTTCATTTCCCTACCATCGAACTCAGAGAAAAAGTGAACCTAACAGAAGTTATGAGCTAAATGGATTGACCAGATACCTATA
The DNA here is from genome assembly GCF_000001635.26 of Mus musculus. Taxonomy (NCBI): domain Eukaryota; kingdom Metazoa; phylum Chordata; class Mammalia; order Rodentia; family Muridae; genus Mus; species Mus musculus. The sequence continues at coordinate 10,035,350 of NC_000087.7, read as the reverse complement.
GAACATCACCCAAAAACAAGAGCACACAACATAGGCACTCACTGTTAAGTGGAAGTTAGACAAAGAACATGGAATACCCATGATTCAACTCATTGGTACTAAGCATTACCTCTTCCTCTGGTCAAGATTATCTTTCTGACTCATCTTTGTATAGATTCCTGAACCTTGAAGGGAATAGCTTGATAAAGACATCCTCTTGTGTTCCAAGTCTCTCACTCTCTATGCATTGTCCAATTTTGGCTCTCTGTGTTTATTAGCACATTTTGTAGGAAAGTCACCTTTGCTGGAGATTGGGGGTTATACACTGACATATAGGTAGAGCAATTAGGATTCATCAGAAGTCATTTTACTGCTGTGTTTATTTAGCACAATTAATAGTAGCGAATTTTCATCTAGGGTTTTATGTCCTATCTAGTCTTTCTTGGCCTGATTCCCCTCCCCATTTAACACTTTTGTATTAGATTCTTCTATATTCTTTGATTCCACTATAGTCTATTTCCCCTTTCTTGATAGAGTTCCTCCTTCTTCATGGTTCCTTGCTAGATAGCTTATCTGTGCTATTCTAAGAGAAACACACACATATATAAAACTAGTTCTAGTACCATTTTGAAGAGGTTATATAATCTCCCATGCACTTCCCTTATCAGTAAACTAAATACTCAAACATTTCTATATAGAAATCTGCTATACTCATTTAGAATGAAGAAATCACAAATTGGGCATCCCTTTAGGCACAGGAGAGGTATGCACCCCTTTAAGAGATTTCAGTGTATATAACAAAAGAAAAATAATCAAAGACACTGTGCTGCTCTCTTGTACTTCCACAAAGATGGATAACTACTGTGGACAGAGAGAACTGCAAGAAGACTTAAAATGCTTACAAGTTTCTTAGTTTTATGTTGGCTTTCAGTTCTTCTTGTATTCCACAAGCTTCCTTGAAAAAGCTTTCCACAGGAAAATCTCGGGGTGACATCTACAATGACAACAATCAAGGAAGACATAGTCTACTCATGTTGTTCATAAAGTTACCCAATTCTTTGTTTTGGTCTTCTATGGCGATCAAAATTATAGCCACTGAAACTATGCCATGAATATTAATTCTTTCTGACTTCAAGGACCCTAATAGCTTTTTCTATTTCTTCTGAGAAAGAGTGAAGAATGAAATCATAGTTCATGTTACCAGACACCAGAGCATAGGGTCTGAGAAAAACATAGCTATGGACTAAGATGTCAAACAAATACTCATTTCTTTTATCCTTTAAGTCACAAACAAAAATTTTGTGGTTAAAACTGAAAATGCAAGGCAGTGGGAAGCAGTGTATACCTTCTAACATATCGTTTTGTGAAATGAAACATAACTCTTCCAAGTTTTCTACACTTTTAACCTTTATTACATTCTGCCCCTGCAATATGCTAATTTCTCTTAGCCTGGGAATTCAGTCTGCATTTCCTGATTATGTATTTTATGGGTTCTGAGAAGGTTCCATCGTCTGTTAAACGTTTACTCACACAGGTGTCATGTATAGGGATGGTCAGCAATGTGGGTCAGCTGGTGATTAATGAGCTAACATTTCTGAAGTAATAGTCTCCCAAATTCAATAGTTAAAGGACTTCTGACCTGAATGAAATCTTTGGTGTTTAACATAGTTTGTATTATTACAATTAAGGTTTATTGGACCAACAACATTGATGTAGTTTTATTTATTGGTGAGTCAGAAAATGCATTTTAAAATCTGAACTGTATTCTTCTGTGTGTACAGGTGCGTGTGTGTGTGTGTGTGTGTGTGTGTGTGTGTGAGTGTGTGTGTGTGTGTGTGTGTGTGTGTGTGTGTGTGTGTACGTGTGTGATATATGTGCAGGACCTAAGGAGGCCAGAAGAGCTGGAGAGATGGGTAGGGTTTTGTCATTGTTGTTGTTGTTGATGCTGGTGCTGATTTGTTTGAATCAAGGCTTCACTGTTTACCCCTGGATGTACTGAAACTCACGTTTTAGACCAGGCTGGCCTCGAACTCAGAATCCCCCCTGCTTCTGCCCTCAAGTGCTGGGATTGAAGGATTATGCCACCACTAGCTTGCATCAGGCTTTTTTTTTTTTTGAGGGGCATTGCCTGCTATAAACAGAATGGGAAGGTTAACATGTACTGTTGACAATTTAGCCATCTCTTCCATCACAATGCAAAAAATAACAGGGAGTAATAAAGTAGAAAAAATTCAGTACAATAAATGTGAGGGCTTATCTATAATTGTATAAGAGTTCAATAGTCACAACCAAAATAAAACAGCTCACTCTGTACATATGTATACAAACTGCCAAATACATTCAACAAAACACACAAGCAAATCAATGATGAAAGGCTAGATATTTCAATAAATTATGCTGAACCAATTGGACACTGTAATGAGTGGTCTTGGTGGTTAACTTGACTATATCTTGAGTTAACTAAAACCCAAATGACTGGGCAAGACAGTAAAGGGTTTTTTCTTAATTATTAGAAATGTTAAGATCCACTTTGACTCTATATCTTTTAAGTGGGAAAACTCACATTTAACCTGACACACACTTATATAAAATATCTGCAGCCTTATATATAAAAATCAAGGAAGAAGAAAGTTTTTTTTTCTTACCCACTTCGCCCTCATTGGCAAGTCCATTGCTTCACTGACATTACAGGCATTTCCTCAGAACTCCAGAAAACTCTGATGACCATCTGACACATCTTGTCTCATTGACTGAACAACTACTGGATTCTTACAACCTCAATTGTTAGACAGCTATTGTTGGAACACACCCTGTAATTCACTTTAATAAACTAAAAATATATATATAATAATGTATAACATGTTCTAAAAATATAACAAATAATAAAATATATTACATATAAATATAAATTATATTCATACATGCATTATAGTTGTATAAAATCATGCATATATATGCATATATGTATATACATAATTATATATACATACATATACATACATACATAATTATGTATTATATATTTATGTATAATATGTATGCATGCATAATTATATATTCATATACATTTATATATAAATATACATACACACACACACACACACACAATTTTTGTTGTATGTATTGATCTCTTAGAGAGTCCTGACTCATAATAGTTAAAAGGATCAGCCTCAAGCTCAATCTCAGCTTCATACTGTACATAAATTAATAAAATAAATAAAATTTATAAAATTCAAAATGGCATGGTATTAAATGTAAAAACAAAATTAAAAAAATAAGAAAACCTAAAGATATCTATGGTTAAGAGAGTTAAAAGTTTTAGATTTCATGGAAGAAGTATTCCTTCTAGCATTAATAATTGATCCTCACTAAAATTAGAACCGTTTATGCTGAGCTGATGGTGGTCATTTTGGTGGTGATGGTGTTGGCGCATATTTTTAAACCCAGCACTTGAGAGGCAAATGCAGGTGAGTTTGTGGTCAGCCTGGTGTACTGAGTGATCTTCAGAACAATCAGTTTTAAGTAGAGAAATTGTATATTAAAAAAAGAAAAACAAACAAACAAAACAAAACAAAACAAAAACAAAAACAAAAAAAAGAAACAAGCAACCCAAAAAACAAAAAATAACATAGAAATGAAATATTTTTGTAGCAGTTCCTGATTCAACAGTGAAGAAGTAATCTAAATAAATTTTTAGCCCAAATGGAAATTTCTCCCAGGTTCTATTTTTCACGTGCACAGTCCATATTACCAATTGTGTACACAAAGGAAAGTAGTTATATTTACCTAGACAGGTTGTTAGCTTGTAGATGTCCAGCATGAAAACACTATAATATTTTCTGGGAAGGGTTCAGCATAGCCCATTCTTCCTCAGAGAAACTTGTTCCTATATTTTCAAATGTCAACAAGTCCTGTTTAGAGAATAGACTTGAATTTAATACAGTAGCTGAAGCAGTTGTACTATCTGCCTGTGAATCATGGCATAGGCTGCATGTTCCAGAAATTATCAGTATAGAATTTAGGTGGACAATCTGAGATGACCAGACGTAGGCAAGTAGATCAGTGAATTGGTTGTAATATATCTAGTTTCCAATCTGCTCCTGCTTCAGTCGCCTGAAGATCAGTAAGGTCAGATGTACCCCAGAACACTAGGGGTCTTAGCAGAAGACTAAAATAAGACAGCCTAAAAAGGGGAAATGTTAAAATAAAATAAAACATAACAAAAAGTAATCTGAATGTCTCCAGCACCTCTAAGGTCCAGTAGCATCCATGGCTACTTGACCTCCACCTAATCACTAGAAAACTACAGTGTTGGGCAAAATAGTGTTTTGCCTTAATGCTGCATTGGTCATTTGCTTTCTTCAGTGATATTCTTTATGAAGTGATTTCTCTCTTTTCCTTCTCTGAAAAATATAAATGACAGAACTTAAAAGCATTTTCTGAAGAGATACATGAATTCCATCCTCTCTATCTTAGATCCGGTTACCATAAGACAGTTAAAATAAACTCTGCCTAACATTCTTAGGTTGGATTTTAAAAGAGGTGGTTTCTGTTGTCATTGGTGATGTCACTTGGATCCCCATTTACTAGCAGCACCTAGAACATGGCACTAGGTTACACAGGCCAGTGGAAGACCTCCACTCTCAACGAATGGATGTATTTTCAAAAAATGATAGTAGTCCCAGCATCTATTTTACCTCTAGGGAACATAAATAACAGCCCAGGCTCCTTTACTGAAAAAAAAAAAAACCTCTCAATCACCTTAGACAGAGAAAACAGCATATTCCATGACAAAACCAATTTTATACATAACCTTTCTATAAATCCAGACCTTCAAAAGAATAATATGTGGAAAACACCAACAAAAGAAGTGAAACTGCAACTTAGAATAAGCAAGAAAATAATCATTCAACAAGCCCACACAAACATAATTCCACCTCAAACAAAATAATACAAAGTAACAATCACTTTTCCTTAATATTATCAATACGAAAATTAATAATTCCAACATAACCTAATAAATTGAAATTCAAAAATTAGAGGAATTAGAAATTGGTCAGCTGTCATTCTGCTGTGTCTAATTTGGTAAATGGGATTAATATGTCCAAATATTGTACAATCCATATACACTTTCTGCTTGTTTGTACATAACTGGTTCTTGCTGTGTACCACATAAGGGTCTTGAAATGATGCTTCTCCTATTTCAGCCTCTCTATTAGGAGGGTTGTTTATTTGATGTTTTTATACTATATTGGTTTTCAGAATAGCTTACATATTTCAAAACTATTTATACAGCCAAAATAAATGTGGACAATTAATTTGGGAATCGGCTTATAAGAGAACAACAAAGAGTGAGTCTTAAGGCTTTGCTTGATATTTATATTATTGTATCGATTCTGAAGAAGAAGACTCTATGGGTTACTATTTTTTTCTGAAATGAATGCCATTGAATAACCATCACATCCAATTAAACTGAATACTACTGTCACCTAACTTCTATGCCAACTCCAAACAGAATCATTCTTCATTGAAACAGTTGATGAATGACTTCAAGGATAGACCATCTTAATACACACACCATTCCTTATGTGAATTTACCCTGTTTCCTGTGGTCTGAGAATGACAACAACCACTCAAGTCAAATAGCTTTGACCTCAGCAGGAAATCAGTATCCAAAAATCATGCCTACAGTTCATTCTTTGGCACAGCAAAATTTTCAAGTGTTAGCTTAGCTACTATGGAGGTAAAATCCTTTGGTTATGTGAGGGATATCCAAGTACAGCCTTATTACAATGACATCCAATGTCCATAAACTTTTCTTACTTTGTTTGTATCACAGTAAGGCAAGGTATATATATAATTTTATTTTTTATTAGATAATTTCTTCATTAACATTCCAAAAATCACCTACACCCTACCCCTTCCTTGCCCCCTAAACCACCTACTCCCACCTCCTGGTCCTGGTAGTACCCTTTACTGGGCCATAAAATCTTCTCAAACCCAAGGGCTTCTCCCTCCACAGAGTACCTTCCAGGCCATCCTCTGCTACACATTCAACTAGAGACATTAGCTCTGGAGTTACTGCCTAGTTCATATTGTTTCCTCCTTTAGGGTAGCAGACCCCCTCATATATTGGATATTTTCTATAGTACCTGCATGGGGGTCCCTGTGTTGCATTCAGTAGATGAATGAGAGCATCTATTTCTATATTTGCTAGACACTGTCCTAGCTACAAAAAATACTGATTCAGGGTCCTGTTAGCATAATCTATAAGCCAAGATTTTGAAGCTATACTAAAAACAAAAAAACAAACAAACAAACAGACAAACAAAAACAAACAAAAAGACTATTTATTTGTGTACATTAAAAAAAACTAATAGTGATATATTATTTTTAAATATCATACAGCTAATTTATTGGGAGTTATTTAAAATTTATATTGAGAAAAGTGTTATACTTTCAGTATTGCTTCTGACAAACATCTACACGGGACTATTCAATTGATTGTTTTATATCAAACAACTTTTATAATATTAATTTTATTATTATAGTATTTTGTAAATTTTAAAAAACATGATAAAAATTGAAAGGTCTAAAAGGTTTGAGTGAACCTCTGCTCGAGGAGTTGGAGTACAAAAGGAAAAAAAAAAGAATGTGATGTAAATCTGTTTATACAATATATGTTTTTAAATGATAACAAATTCAGATAAATTGAAATTATGTATATTTTCTTATCATGCTGAAATAAAACTTAAATCAAAACAATTTCTGGATCCCCAGGATACATGAATAGCATGCAGTATTCTAGTAGTAGTATCCAGCTTAATGATACTTCTGTTGCTCTTGAGTGTTTCCTTCTTCTGTATCCCCCAAGTTCATTCTGCTTTCTTGGCATGACTCATAAATGAGCATTTGTGTATTATCCTGTGGTATATGAGAGGAGTTGTCTGAATAGAGATGAAATATTGAGCCAAGTCAAACACAACTGTGGAAATGGAAACCATCCAGGGGCAAATGTTGTAAAATTAACATAGTCTGTGAAAGAAAAATGCTTTTGCTTTCAGAAGGAGAGTGAATGGAGTTTTTCACTAAGCTGGAAGGGGCCTAATAAAGGCCTTTTTTACTGGAGAATTTAATAAGAATTAACGAAAACACAGGTGCAATTATTCTTACAGGAGTGAACTGGATAGACGGGTAGGGGTTGGCTAGTATAAAATACTTGAATTAAGGACTTTTGAGGTCCTTTTTCAAAATCTTGATCAATAAACCCTGCCCTCTGTGACATTTCTACAATGTTTGTTTGAAAGTTGAATAAACTAGGACACATAGATATAGCTTTATATTATAGTTCTTGAACTTTCATGATGTGACAATTAAATCTGAATGATCAGGTCATATTCTAGAGCTCTGCATTAGGCAAACACAATCTATAGCTCCTGGGGACATACACACAAATGAACTAACAAGACTTTATAGTGTTTCTTGTTTTCAGAATGGAATACAATTTATTAATAATCTAAAAGCAATAGGTTCAGTTTCTATGTTCTTAGAGACAGAACCTTAAAGACCCTAAAAACTCTAAAAAATAAAAAAATAAAAAAGAAGAGAAAAGAAAAGAAACTTGAAGCTTTAAATAAACAACAAAAACCCTAAAAAAAAGAAAAAATAAATAAAATTAAAAAAAAATAAAACTAAAAGAACCTGAAACCCTAAAGAAAAAACAAACAAACAAACAAACAAACAAAAAAAATCAAAAAAAAAATTCAAGATCTCTACAAAGACCCAGAAAAACATAAAATCATTACAACAAACAAACAAACAAACAAGCAAAGAACAACAACAATCACACTAAGGCAAAAAATAATAATAATAATAGTAAATAAACTCGCCAACTACACTGAGAACAACCCTAAAATCATTTAAAAACCGTAAAAAAAATTAAAAAAATAAAAAAATAAAAACAAACCTAGTACAATAAAGCAAAACCTAAAACCCTAAAACACCCTAAAATTATTAAACAAACACTAAATGACCCAAAACAAGCTATTTTTTAATTCTTAATAAACATTATTTAAAACCCTAAAATTCTATAAATAAGAAAACACAAGAACACTAAAAAGACCCTAAAAAATTATAAAACCCTAAAAAAAAATCCAAAAATTCTACGAGTCTAGATCACTAATGAGACAATTAAAAAAAAAGAAAAGAAAATTAAAAGGTACAAAACCACCACCCCAATAACTACAAACTCTACTGCCTTAAAAAATCGCCAAAAACACTGGAAAAGAATATCATTTTACAAACCTTAAAAAAAAATTAAAACAATTTTTAAAAATTCCTTAATTAAACTTAAAAAAAAAAACTAAAAAATAAAGAAAAACCCTAAAATTCTAAAACAATCTCAACAACAGTATAAAGACCCAAAAGAACTCTAAAACCCTAAAAAAGTTCCCTTAAAAAGTTCTAAAAACACATCAAAATTCACACATCAAAACTCTGAAACTCCAAAAAAAAACTTTAAATCCGCTTAAAAATACAAAATAAACAAAAACAAACAAACAAACAAGCAACAACAAAAAAAAACCTAAATACCCTGAAACCCTAACTAAAATCCTGGGACATTCAAAAGAATCCTAACCCCCCAGAAAAAAGATAATACCTACAAAACCCTGAAACATTAACTAAAATCCTGAGATTTAAAATTAATCATAAACCTTTAAAAAAAAAACACACACACACACAGAAGGACACAAAAAAATCTTTAAAAAATCCTAAAACCCTATAAAACACTAAAAGTATAAAACAAAAAACCAAAAACAAAACAAAATAAAACAACAAGAACAACAAAAACAAACAAAAAACTACAATTATCCTAAAATAATTTATAAACCCTAAAAAGCACTAAAACCCTAAAATACCTTAAATTTCTAGGAGAAATCAAGAACCTAAATAAGTAAATAAATAAATAAATAAATACATACATACATAAATAATACATAAATACATAAATACATAAATAATACATAAATACATAAATAATAATACATAAATACATAAATACATAAATACATAAATACATACATACATAAATACATAAATACATAAATACATAAATACATAAATACATAAATACATAAATACATAAATACATAAATACATAAATACATAAATACATAAATACATACATACATACATACATACATACATACATACATACATACATACATACATACATACATACATACATACATAAATTCATAAAATAAAATAAAATAAAAATAAACTGCACCCCTACCCAAAAACAAAACAAAACAAAACAAAACAAAACAAAACAGAACAAAACAAAACAAAACAAAAAAACTGTAAGGACAAAACAACCTCCCAAATTTAAAACCATTAAAACCCTAAAACTCTAAATAACCCAAAGGGCTTCACCATCCTCCCCCCCCAAAAAAAAATAGAAAAAAAAAAAAACCTGAAAACTCTAAAATACTAAAAAGCCCGAAAAGAAGTCTAAAACATTAGAAAAAATAAATCAGAAAAAAATATTCTAGATTCTTTAAATACTGAAATAGTCCAAAAATCCAAAAAAAAAAAAAAAAGAAAGAAAAAAAAAAGAAAAAGAAAAGAATAATAAAATTCTGAAAACACACCTATCAGTTAGGCAGGCATTCAACTTACAGAGTTTAGCCTGCTTCTGAGTGCTGGTATTAAAGGGGAGTAAAACTATACTTGACTCCTTTTTGTTTGTATAATTGTTTTCTAAAAGTTTTTTTTTTTTCTCTTGGGTGAGTGTATGTGTGTGATGTGTGTGTGTGTGTGTGTATGTGTGTGTGTGTGTGTGTGTTGTCCAAAGAGGTCATCAGATCATCTAGAACTAGAATTGCAGGTGGTTGTGAACAACCATGTGGATGTTAGAAATTGAACCCTGGTCCTGTGCAAAAGCAATCAGTAGGACTAAGCAGTGAGCTATCTCCTCAGTCCTTTCTGCTTGCTCTAATCTCTACTTCACTATTCATCTTGCCCAAATATGTCTTTAATTCCTACTTCTTCTGTCTGTTTTTATGTGATGAATTCTCCTTTCCTTTTCTCTTGTTTCTCCAATTACTTCAGCAAGATTCTGCATTGCCTTTTGTTTTGGAAGATTCTCCATGAATCCTAAATAAAGACTTTAGGGAAGTTATTTAAAATTCTTACTGGTGATTCTGACAATGGTTTCCTCTTTTTTTTTTAATTAGGTATTTTTTCATTTACATTTCCAATAATATCTCAAAAGTCCCCCCATACCCACCTCAACCCCACCACCACCACCACCATATCTTGTCCCTGGCATACCCCTGAACTAATGCATATAAAGTTTGCAAGACTGATGGGCCTCTCTTTCCACTGATGGCCAACTAGTCCATCTTCTGATACAAATGCAGCCAGAAACATGAGCTCTGATAAGTTGCTAGAAAAATGAGCTCTGGGGGGTTTCTTTAGTTCATATTGTTGTTCCACTTATGGGATTGCAGACCCCTTAAGCTCCTTGGGTACCTTCTCTACCTCCTCCATTTCTGTCCCTGTGATTCATCCAATAGCTGACTGTGAGCATCCACTTCTGTGTTTGCTAGGCCATGGCATAGCCTCACAAGAGACAGCTAAATCTGGGTCTTTCCAGCAAAATCTTGCCAGTGTATGCAATGGTGTCAGTGTTTGGAGGCTGATTATGGGATGGACCCCTAGGAATGGCAGTCTCTAGATGGTCCATCCATTTGTCTCATCTCCAAATGTTGCCTCTATAACTCTTTCCATGGGTGTTTTGTTCCCAATTCTAAGAAGGGGCACAGTGTCAGCATTTTGGTTTTCAATCTCCTTAAGTTTCATATGTTTTGAAGATTGTATCTAGTATCTTGGGTATTCTAAGTGTCTGGGCTAATACCCACTTATGTCACCACTAGGGTACTGGTTATTCTCCTCTGCTTCTCAATTGGTCACAGTGAGTTTCATTTTGATTTCATTTGTCTAAGATGCCAGCATGCCCTGCTTATAGACTGTGGTACAACAGATGTTTAACTTCCATAACTATTGGGTAGTGTTTTGATTTTTCTGCATTTGCGTGATTGAATAAAGCCGATTATTCCTCCAGCTCATAGTGACAGGCATGCTTTAGAGAAGTCAGGACTAATGGTCCTCAAGCTTCAAATTGTTGTGAATCTTTAATATACAACTCCACAACAATAATGCTATTTCATTGCAACTTCATAAATATAATTTTGCTGTAGTCATGAATTGTAAAGTATATATCTTATAAACAAGGTATATGATATGTGACACTTGTGACAGGGTTGTTTAAACACTCAGAGGAGTCCCATTCCATGGTTTGAAAACCACTAATTTGGACACAATGGGGCTACTGCTGCCAATGTAGACTGTTTATTCCTGTGTTGCTGGTCAGAAGTCTCCGTACTTTGAAGGCAATGGGTTTTCCCAGGAAAGGCTTCTTCTGAGTCCCCAAACTTCTGTCAACACCTGTTCACCTTGGTGATGATCACTGATGTATCAAATGACCATACTTAGTAAATTAGAGTAATACAGTTTTCTTTTCCAACCTAGAAAGTGGGAATTCTAAAAATATGTCTGCTAGCTAAAAGCAGTGATGGTGCTCTTCCTAGGGTTCCTTACATAGTGTCCTCCTTGGATGTTCCTCTCTGATCTATACTCACCATCTATGCTGCTTCCTCTCATGAACAGCACACATGATAACACTCAACCCATCTGATCTTCAGTCAGCAGAAATATACTAATTATATTTTCCATATGGCCCAGTTGCTCATGATTCTGAGGCATAATCATACATGTTGTATTGCCAAACAGAATGACACTAATTGTCTTGTATATAATGAACCATATTTTGTATGACTCTTTTCAGGAGTCTGTATATTCAATGATGAACACACCATCAGCAAATGAGTGAATTCTTGTGAGATGATGTCATCACAGAGGGATCCAATGGGCTAGAAAGAGAAAAGAGGGAGCCAAACTCCCTTTCATAATTAAACCTTTTCTATAACAGCATTATTAAATTATTTTTATATGTAGGTCATATCCCTCCTGACCCATTCAATTTCTTCCAAATACATTCACACCTGGGGTTAATCTTCAGAAAATTATTTTGGGGAAACACATGTGATTATTTCAACATCTATAGTAGTGTGGGGGCATTATTCTCCCTACGTCATATACACTTAAGATCTTTAGATACCTCCTTCCCTGTGATAGCCTGGCAGCTCACTGAGTGACATGTGCATTTGATGATAAGTGATACACAAACATTGAAGCAGCTTACCATATCCTGTCATCAATATCAATGTCAAAATAGCAAGAACCACAGGTGAGTAGAAAAATACAAATACATTTTATAGTGTCTTGCAGCTAAAATCCCCAAATTAATCAAAATTTTATTTGGATTCTGATACTTTATAACAGTGTTTTTTAAGTGTATAAGTCACTGGCCTTTTCTGTGACCCTTTGCACAGGTTTATAGTGTCCTTTTACCATCTTCATCCTCCCCACTATCCTCCATTGCTATCTGATCTCCCCCATGCTGCTGCCCTTACTCTTCCAAAACACCTCCTATTTTTCAATGTCCCTTATTAAATTTTTATTTTCTCAATTGTCATTTTGAGTTTTACTTGTCTAACCCAATATATTGTATTTTACCGTTCCATCCATTTTTTTGGAAACAAAGCCCTGCACTAATACACATATATGAGAAATATATTAATCTCTCTTTCTCTGTCTCTCTTTCTCTGCCTCTCTCTTTCTCTCTCTCTCTCTCTCTCTCTCTGTCTCTCTCTCTCTCTCTTTCTTATCTCTCTCTCTCTCATTTTAAAGCCATTCATCCAGTAGTTGACATCTAAAATCAGTCCATAGCATGTATGTTTCATACAGTGAGGCAATCAATATTGATGATATGGATATGTAGTGGTCCTTCTTAGATTTTTGTGTGTGTGTGTGTGTGTGAACTTAAATCAACCTGGGAAGATAGAATATAAGATAAAGAATTTCCTCCATCACATTGGCCTGTGGCCACACCTTAAGAATGATTTTTTTTTGATGACTGTTGTTGAAGAATCTAGCTCTCTATGTGTAGTGTCATATCCTATGAAGAGGTTTTACAGGGTGTGGTGGGGACCGTGGAAGGTATTGAAAAGGATTTTTTTTGAAGAACTGAAGATCTATGTGGCATGAACAATTAAATTGTCCTCCAATTTGTAATTTTTTATACTTACCTGTGTCCAGTACTCTGTCTACACATATATCAAAAGTAAAATTACCTCATCTATTTCATCCTGTTTTAATGCATTTAATCTATGAAATTCCTTGTAATGAGAAGTGCTGCTAAATTTTAAAAACATTTAAAATATGACTGGTTGATATCAGGTTTGTTTTAAGTTTATCACAACTTTGTAAGGATACCCAAGATCTATGTTGTCCTCTTACTTTCCAAATAATCCATAATTCACAATTGCCATTGGTTTCAATACATGTCATTTAACCCTGTCAAAATCCAGCTTTGTTTGCATAAAAATAGTTCTCCTCTAACTGTGGGTTTTCATAAAGCAAAAATTGGTGCACTATCCAGTGTGCTGCCTCAAAGTGTCTGGCAATATTTATGATAAGAAGCACAGCTTAAAGATAACCAAGGGGAAGGTTGGAACATGAAAAATAACCACCATGGATTTTGTCAATTCAGAAAATCGAAGACTTTCTAAAAATGAAAATCAAAACAAAAATGAAACAAAACAAAACACACACCAAACAAATAAATAAAAATCCAACAACCAAACAATAAAAACAATGCAAGGGTGAACTTCTTGGGCAGAATATTACTCAGATCATCAGGCCTTTCAGTTGGGATTTCATTTTTTTATTTCTAGGAGGCCATATGAAAAGGTAAAGCTGAGATCCTGAAAATTTCTGAGAGTAACTGGGGAAGGAACCAGCCTGAGACTGTTTCTATGATGTAAGTTGAACTAGTGTGATGTCACAGAGCACTGGCTGGAGGTTGTGCATCTATTCCACTTTGAGGAGCTAGAATCCACTGAAGGTGAGTTCACTATCTTCACAGTGGTGTGTCAAAGCAAGGTTATTTTTCCCACAGGCTTTTGGTGCTTGGTCTGTATCAGGAGACAGAATCTTGAAGAGTAGGATATTTTTCTTTGGGTAAGTGCATTTATGAAGTAATTGGGACCCTCATAGCTACAGAAAGCTAATAATTTTCTCTCCTAGCGTGAGTAACTGTACATTCTACTTTCCCCATGTTTATTAGCTAGGGAGATGGATGGTCTAGGTTAGTTTATCTCCTGAATTTATTATCCTTGCTAACAATATCTAGTTCACAATTCCACTAAAATGCCAAAGATCCTCTTTGTCCTTGTGCACGTTAGAAGATATTAGTTCTAAATGGCTGATATTGCCTCGACTTGTTGAGTTCTTCTTGAGTTCAGAGACGCAATGGCTTCATCAAATAATCCTGAAGCTGGGTCAGGAGAAACAACAAAGAAGGACAGTGGTGTGCTGTGTCCCTGGGCAGATATTTGTGAATGCAGGCACTTAGCTCAGAGCTTGCATGTACAAGAGAGTCGTGGTGACCCCTCTGGCCTTTTTTTTTCTTGATCATTGGGAGTTAATAGTCATAGCACCACCTAAATTGACATAGAATTTCAAGGAGAGGGTCCTCATCAGCGGCAAATTAACTCAGGGCTGAAGAAATAAATGTTGATCTGAGTATGTTATTCTGAGCTCTAGAGAATTACTTGTTAATTACACTATTTTTATATCCTTGTTTCCTTTGTTTCTTTGTTTCTTTGTTTGTATTATGCTTGCTTGGTTAATTTTATTTTGAGTTTCTGTATGTTTAGATTTGGCTGTCAGGAAATTCACTGTGTAGACCAGACTAGCCTTTATCTCACGAAGATCTGCCTCGCTCTGCCTCTTGAGTACTATGTTTAAAGATATGGGTCACCACTACCTCCTATTAACTTCTCCATTTGATTGTTTGTTTTGTTATTTTTTGTTTGTATTTCTGTTTTGTTTGTTTTTTGTTTGATTTTTGTTTTTTTTTTTCTTTTACTTGTTGTTGTTGTTGTTGTTGTTGTTTTTGTTGTTGAGACAGGGTTCCTCTCTATATCACTGGCTGCCCTGGAACTCACTTTGTAGACCAGGATGGTCTATAACTTAGAAATCTGTCTTTCCTTGGCTTCTGAATTCTGGGATTAAATGCATGTACCACCATAGTAGACTTATTAACTTCTTATTTTTATAAAATTAATTTTAGAAGCTCAAAACTGTTTAGCATAGTCTTCTTCACCTGCTCAGAAGTTCTCATAGAGAAGAGTCTTGGTCCAGCATTCACTCCCAACCCATGACCATTGCCCATCAGGAAATCATATATATGACAGAGGCAACAGCATTGTGTCTGGTTTAAACAGGTAAGATCTTTAGTCCCAGGCAATGGGCAAGTATGATATTTGAAGAGAGAATGGAAGCCACAAGACAGTGTGATCTACCAAAACAGGTCTACAGCCAGGTAGAAGACAATACCTCTGAAGAGTCTGAGCATGACATCACTCAAGAAGAAGAGTAGGAGGAAGCCTTCTTCCCAGGCCCTGGGGAATATTGTTGGCTGCAGAATTTCTCACGGTTGGAAGGAAGGTAATGAATGAGCCTGTCACCCATTGGAAAGCCATCATTTTAGGTCAACTGCCAACAAACCCTTCTCTTTATTTGGTGAAGTATGAAGGATTTGACAGTGTCTACGGACAGGAGCTCCACAGCGATGAGAGGATTTTAAATCTTAAGGTCTTGCCTCACAAAGTAGATTTTCCTCAGGTGAGGGATGTCCACCTCGCCAGTGCCCTGGTTGGCAGAGAGGTACAACACAAATTTGAGGGGAAACATGGCTCTGAGGAAAACTGGAGTGGGATGGTGCTAGCCCAGGTGCCATTCTTAAAGGACTGGTTTTACATTTCCTACAAGAAGGATCCGGTCCTCTACGTCTATCAGCTCCTGGATGACTACAAGGAAGGTAACCTCCACATCATTCCAGAGATCCCTCTGGCTGAGGCCAGATCAGGTGTTGACAGTGACTTCTTAATAGGTACCTGGGTGCAGTACACCAGAGATGATGGTTCCAAAATGTTCAGAAAGGTTGTTTAAAAAGTTCTAGCCAATCCTCCTGTGTACTTTATCAAGTTTCGTGGTGACCTACATATCTACGTCTATACTCTGGTGTCAAATATCACTTAAATTGAAAAAAAAAAAATCACAAAGTACAGAAATGTAAAGTTATAGGATTGAAAAAAAAGTTTTTTTTCCTGTGTTGGGTACCTATGGGTCTTTGACAACCTCAGTATCTTTGTTAATAAAATATGTTTTGTTCTAAAAATTAATATGTGTGACATGACATGCTTTTAGTGAACACTTTGTTGGAAGAGTTGGACTATGGTGGAAAGAACATCAAAGGAAGATGAAAGTTGCAAGTCAGGCTGTGAACAGTGCATACATCTAATATCACACAGGCTAAAATGGACAGGACTTAGCTTCTGTGGTCTGCATAGTGAGCAAGGAATTGGAGATATGACTTAGAGGAGCAGGGATGTCAGCAAATGATGGATTTTTAGGAAGAAAGGGAGAAAGACAGGACATAGATAGAATCTCTGGTATGAAGTCTGAGGGAGAAACAAAACGTTGGGGAAAGAGTGATAGATAAAAGGACTGTGGCATTGTTACACAAAGTGCAACCCAGAAAACTGATCCAAAGAGACTCAGAAATCAGACAAAATCAGGTTTCATTTGAATAATGAAACCTAATGAAACTTGTCTCTCATTTTAAGATTTATTATCATTATTTATATGGGTGGGAATAGGGCATGAGCTTGAGAGTACAGGTGACCACAGAGACATGAGTTGTCATATCGCATGGAGCTGGCATTAAAGCTGATTTTTAACCACTGGATATGAATTCAAGAAAACAAATCCAGTTTTTTTTTTTTTCAGTACAAAAGTGCTCTTGACAGCTTGGTCATCTCTCTATTCCCATTAAGATATCTTTTTAAGAAATTCAATATTAACATGCAGAAAAGAGACCAGGAAGTAGTTAAGAAAGATTAAATTGATGGTGACCTTTAAAAACAATAAAGGACACACAGAGGAGTAGAGGACTCTGAGGGACAAATGAATTCTAAGATGCAGTTCTTAAAATGTGAAGCAGGAGAACCAGGAAGAATAGAAATTTTCTGCAAATAGTTAAAATTGGGCATATCCACATTAGGTACTTTGCTTTCTTAATAAATAGCCAGCTGATCAGGTCAAAGAGTAATTTAAAAGAGAAAATGAGTATACTGTGAGATAGTATATGGTGGGGAATGGATCCTGAGTGTTTTCCCTAAGCACTCTTTGCCTGAGATGAATCCTGTGATCTTTTGGAGTTCTCTGTTGAGTGCCCCAGATGACCATCAAAATGCTCCCACACTGGCCTGGTCCCGCTGGCTCTCCTCCAAACATCTGACTACCAACATACCTCTGTACCATTTCAGCATGTCTATGCCCTGGAAATCCAGTCTTAAATTTATGTGTGACCTCATTCTCAGAAAACAATGAAGGTGTATTCAATGCATATATGCTGACCTATTTTCTATGCCAGTTCTCATGGGTTTCAAATTCTATGAGGTTGCCCACTATGTTGGTCACTTCTCCTGAGTAGCCCCTGTGCTTCATGGGGGTCTCACTGGGTCCCATATGCACTCTGAGTGTTTCTTTTTTGTTTCATTTTGGTTGGTTGGTTTTGTTGTTGTTGTAGGGGTTTTTTGTTTTGTTTTCTTTTTTGTTTGTTTGTTTTGTTTTTTTTGTTTTTTTTTGTTTTTGTTTTTGATTTTAGGCAGGCTTGTCATGGAATCAGTCATTTGTGTTTTTTCTCTAGAATAAGTTAGAATGCCAAATGACTTGAAAATACTCTCTATTGTTGATTAATTTTGATATCTGGGAGAGTTTCTGTGCTAGCTGGTTGTCTTAATTAGGGTTTCAATGCTGTGAAAAACACTATGACTAAATCAACTCATTAGAAACATTTCATTAGGGCTTTTCAACATTTCATTGCAGTTTCAGAGGTTCACTCCACTATCATCAAGGCAGTAAACATGCAAGTGTCTGGGCATATGTGATGGTGGAGAGGAAGCTTAGAGTTATGCATCTTGATCCAATTGCTTCCAGGAACAAAGAATCTCTTCTGCATGCAGGGATGGTGTCTTCCACACGGAGCAGTTCTTTAAAGCCTCACAGTGATATGCTTCCTCCAAAATGGCCACACCTATTCCTACAAGGACACACCTCCTCATAGACCAACTACATTCAGAATGCCAAACTGGTTTCATAGCAACTTGACAAGATCTAGAGTCTTCAAAGTGGAGGAGCCTCAGTTGAGAAAATGCCTCATTAAGATCAAGCTGTTAGGAATTTTCTTAATTGGTGGGAGAGGAGCCAGTTCATTGTGGGTGGTGACATCCTTGTGGTGGTAGTCTTGTGCTCTTTATGAAAGCAAGACTTAAGTAGCATGTCAATAAGCATCACCATTCTATGGCCTATGCATATGCTTCTGGCTCCAGGATACTGTGTTGTTTCAGTTTCTTTCCCAACTTCTTTGATGATGGACAGCAATGTGGAATATAAGCTGAATACAATTTTTGCTATGAAATTAGCTCATTGGACATGGTATGTCCTTACAACTATAGAAACCTTAAGTTAGACAATTTCTTAGAGAAACAAAATATCTAATAGTGCCACTGTCACTTATCCTATAACGACAAATAATGTATAGATGTTTTATTTTAATTTAAATGTATCTATTGACATGTAATTGTTCTAGTTTGCTTCTTTCTCACACTGAAGAATACTAAAATCAACAATAACTTAGGAATATAAGGGTTATTAGCTTACAGGTTACAGACTATAACTACAACAATTAAGTAACATTGGGTCTACACTTAGCATGCCGTTTCTAGAAAGAAAAAAAAAAAACTTAAAGAATTAAGCCGTTTCCTCTGAACCTGACATGTTACTATCACTAATGAGTAACATTCATATCAAACATTTTCATCACTGTTAAATAATACCTCCTACATAAATAAAAGAAGGATCCATGATCACATGAATATGAAAGGGGCATGAAGCTGCACAACTGTTCAACATATTGGTAGCCAGTCAGCATTAACACAAGAAGGGACCAAAGACAATAAACAGCTTTCAAGACATGTCCAAATGACCACGTTCATTTACAAGTTTCTTAACCATTCCATGCACGTCCATTGATTGATTAACTCATTGATTAAAGCCCTCAGGTTCCAATCACTTTTCAGAGTGCATACTGTACTACCTATAAACATTGTACTGTGGACCAAAGCCTTCATTAAAGACCCATGACTGACATTTCAAAACAATTTAACCACAGAATTCTTTATTTGACACAAAGTGATAGGATCCATCTATCTCTTCAAGGATATCTCTGTTTTGTTCAAAAAGAACAAAAATGCAATGCAAGTTCAGGATCTTGATCCCCCATCCATGCATCTTAAATCCATAGGGGGTAGCCAGAATGTTAGGTCAGAAGTCTAAACTTCACCTATACTACACATAACTCTGAAGCTATCTAGCAATCTCCAGTTCCTTTCTGGTACTTACCCACACCAAGTCTGCATTAAGAAATATGGTCTAGTATGAGATAGTTCCAGCAGTTAATTACAAAATCTCACTATGAGTTGAGTTGTATGTAAAATGAGATATCTGTAATATAGACGCACATGCATATTCACAAATACTCACAGAAAGAGGCAAGAAGTAGAGGAGCTGAATCTTAGAAATCCTCAAGGAAGAGAATGAAAATCTCGTAAGGCACAGAGGTAAGAGAGAAACTGTGTCTTTCTGCACAAAATCAGGCCATTCTGTCTTCCATCACTGAATGGGGAGGGCTCACTATCCCTCATCACTATCTGATAAGGTATAAACAGTTGATGAGAGATGAACAGTCAGTTTTCATCAAAGGTATTTCCTTTGAAGGTGATAGATTGGCCATGCTCTAGTGGAAGCCAGATGTCCAAGAGTTTATGGGAAACACAAATGATTTGAATGGGTTGTAACAAAGGGGAGAAGACGAGATATGAAGTTGGCAGGAGGAATTAGGTGGGAATGGGCCGTGTTTTGTTCTGGGAGGAGTTACTAAAAGAATTGGAAAGTAAATTCCATCAAAATATTTGTATGAAATTCTCAAGGTATTAAGGAACGTAGTTCTTAATATACCACATCTGTACTGAACACATACAGAGCACTTATATTGCCATCTTCTAAATAACAACTTCTTATACAGCAGTTTCATTACACTGAGGGCAAAAGTAATCCAGAGGTTATTTAAAATAAAGACGAATCTGGGGAGATGGCCCAGGGGTAAAGCCAAGTGTTTGGTCAAACTTTCACCTGCAACACAGGTGCTTAGGAATGGGAGTGGAAGAGACAGAAGGATGACTGTTGCTTCCTGAATGTCAGCCTCAATCCTAGTTCAGCAAGAAACCCTGTCATGAGGGGAAAATTAGGGAGTGAATTAACAGAAAACAGTATACCCTTCCCAATCCTCTGCACTTACCTGTATATTTCTGTATGCATACACACATCAATATGATTACTGTATAAAAGAGGTTACTTTGCATAAATTATAGGCAAAAGCAATGTTGTTTTAGCCTAGAGACCTGAAGACTTTTATATCATTATGGTCCTAGGGAAACTCTCCAGATATAGAGGATTGATATATCTTCTTCCTGTGCAAAGGAAACCTCAGTTAAGTGTGTGTGTCAGTGACTCTAAACATCTTTCCTCCTCTAGATTCCTATTTATACCACAGAATGGTCTATAAATAATGAAAATATGAAAATAAGACTTTTTCAGGGTGTTTGGCTTGTTTAAAATCATATTTATAATATTTTACTAAATCGAGAGGAAATCTTCAGCTCCAAGGAACAATGGATTCAATCCTGTTGACTTCTTTTTTATCCCATTATGAATAGGAATTAATTGTACATCAACATTTCCCACGATTTGAACTAATTCAGGAATAAGGGATATGTTTCCATACAAATAAGTAATGCCAATGTGCTTAATCAAGTAGAAATGTGTGTATGTGTGTGGGGGGTTAGGATGCCTTTGGATTATTTGAGAATGATGGCTGATCAGAAACTTGTTATGCAAATAACCCTAACCTGTGAGAAATGAAAAGTAATGATATAAATTATACTACCAAGTGTCATGGCCACATATTACTTGATATCATTTTCTTTATCATTACATGATTCGTTCGAATAATTTTGGGCCAGATATTCAAATGTGTTAGTTTTCCAGGTGATAGGCTGTTTAGAATAAATTAGGAGTTGTGTTATTATTAAGAGAGTTTTGTCACAGAGCAGTGAATTATCAAACCTCACTCTCTCTCCCTTTTTCTCTCCCTCTCCCTCTCCCTCTCTCTCTCTCTCACTTTCTTTCTCTCTCTCTCTTTACCCTCTCTCTATCTCTCTTTCAATTCTCTCTCCTATCTCCATCATAAGTTGTTTGCATTCAACTACTGCTCTACATGTTTTGCCTCTGTGTTGCCATGGTGTCTATCTTGAAATCCTGGACTTGCCCTCCGGAACTGTAAGACCACAATTAAATGTTTCCTCTTATAAGTTGGTTTGGTCATGATGTCTCTCAAAGTAATAGAACAGTAACAAAGACATACATACTCCTGTTTATTTTTTGAAACATTCTTTATTTCTTTCATTAAAATTACCTTTTGTCCATTGAACAGTTTTAAGAATAATTTTAATGGGCCCAAATAAATAGTGTCAATAAGTGTGGCACTCTCAGGAGGTGTGAAATAGTTTCATTAGATGTGACACTGGTGGAGTAGTTGGAGCACTGAAGAAGATGTGTCTTTGTTGAGTTGGTGTGATCTTGTTGGAAGAAAATTAACAATGTGGTGGTAGGCTTGGAGCTCTGCTGTCCTTAAACAATCCCCATTTTGACACAGTCTCCATCTGCTTCCTGTATATCAAGACCTAAAACTCATCTCTTTTTCGAGCACTGTGTCTGTCTTGATGGCTACCATGTTTCAAGCCATGACAATAATGGAGTAAACCTCTGAAAAGAAGTTACAAAGTGTTCAAGATTTACTATGATCCTGGAGACACTTCATGGCAATAAAACCAATACTAATAGTCACATAAACACTCAAAAACACATTTGATCTTTTGTGGGAACAGACTTTAAGGCCCTCTGCCTAACTGCCTGGAAGCTATTCATTTTCAAGCAGCTATCAGATGAAGATGTAGAACTCTTAGCGCCAAATGAACCATGCCTGCCTGGATCCTGCCATATTCTTACCTTGATGATAATGGACTGAACATCTGAACCTGTAAGCCAGCCCCAATTAAATGGTTTCCTAGTAAAACATGCATTGGTAAGTGTGTCTGTTTACAGCAATAAAATCCTAACACACACATGTACATATATACCTAGATATACTGAGTCACAGACACTCACACATGGAAACATGCACACACACACAGACACACACACACACACACAGACACACACACACACACACACACACAAACACACACACACACAAACACATTCATTTACAGGGACTTTAGATTTAGCCAGTACCCATGCAATTTCATTGGGGTGTTGAATACATGTGTTTGTGGAACATGACTATTGCTCTTTCTTTTAGGAATTATGTGGACAAAATCTGCACACTCACTTCATTCCTCTTAAACATCAGAAATCTCAATTTACAGAAAGTGAGATAATGAGAAGTAGTTTTAAATAACTTTTTTTTTCTTCTCTGAGTAGCTTTCACTTCAAGTCACAAAGGAAAAATAAACATAACAGGAAAGAAATTCATAATCCAATGCCCTTGACAAGCTCATAATACATTCTCCATAGTGAATATAAACTTTTAAATTAGAATTCCCACGGAGATGAGACACTTGAAAAATCCTTACTCTCAGATAGGTTTTGGTATTTCATTTCTTTGAAAAGGAACACCAATTTTAAAAGATAAAAGCTAGATTGTTTTGTGCACGAGTTGAATCAGAAACATTTGATAATATTCATACAGGGACTCACCACATTTTTACAAATATATATATATATTGAGAGAGTGAGAGAGAGAGAGAGAGAGGGGGTGAAAGGAGACATCTGGAGAACCATAAGCCCCTTATTAGCATTAAAAATTCCTGAGGTCAAGTAATAACCTTTAGCAACAACAATAACAACAACAATAAAAACAACAACAAGAATAGATGTTCAATAGGAAGAACTTTTTTTATTTAAATAACCCTCCATTTAGCCACAGAAAGAGAGGGCATGATCCATCTGGGACACTTTATAGGTGCTTTTTGCAATTACCACTAAAATTTTAAAAATAATATGGATTTTTAAAAAATGAAATTGAAGTAAAATAGATTTTTCAGCTGTTATAAGGGGTAAAATGTGTTCTAGAATGAAATAAAGATTGTAAGAACTACTTGATTTTTTAATAAAGAACATCCCTATAACTCATGTGTCAGTAAGTATCAGGATTATAATGCAGTTGATTTTCTCAGTCTAGAATAATTTAAATGTGTTTGAATAGTTTCCAGTTGTTAGAATGGTTCTCAGAATTTTCAAAAGTCAAGAAGAAGACACCAGTAGTTTCTCACTTTTGTTTCAGAAGTCTTAGTTCCTTTTCTGAAGAGTCCCAGACATTCCAGGGAAGGGTTTGAGACATCCAACAACTTCTGAGACCATAACCTCAGAGGGAAGCTGCCTTTCTCACTTAAGAGAACTCAGAAAGCTGAAAGATCCATCAAATCTCTTTAGAACAAAAGTGGCAGCTGGTTCACAGAACAAGATATCATTCAGTAACTCAGACAAGAACTAATAGGATTTGAAATGACAATAACACAGAGTAATAAAAACCACAATGCAGTTGTAATTCAATTGCATATACTTTGGACAGAGAAAGCAATCAAATCTTGGGATCTCTCTGCTCACTCCAATGAAACTTTGGGTCATGCTGCAGATGTCCCAAGTTCATGGCTCAACACAGATATTGGTAGTCTCTGGGAAACTAGAACAACTTCATGTAAGTGCTGTGAGTCCAAAGACATGATATCAGAAATTGTTCAAATCCTCATCTTGCTTGGAATTGAAAAAAAAATCACATAGCACCAGAAGTAATAAGAAGTTCATGGTATCAATGTCAACAGGTAAGCACTACTAACAAATATCTGTTAAGCATTGGAGTGTTACCAACACAAATGAGGAGATATTTTTTTAAATTTAAATGCAGTTACATTTTAATAATTTGTAGTAATGTTAAGTGTCCAGTGTGCAACTGTGGGTGAAGGAGAAGTTGGTGAAGTGAGAGAGAACATGGCCAGCCAGAGGTTCTGTGCTCTCTGAAGGCTGACATGGGAGGAGTGAAGGATACTTACCAGGCAGCCCTGGTTGTGCATCTGGCCTTGTAAATCCACTGACATTACACGGATTGGCGTGGACTTGGGGGAGACAATAGTAACAGATTCTTAGTCTCTGACATCCCACATTGAGCCTAGAAAAACATAGACAGTCTATGGTTTTAGAGCTTTATTTTAGAGAGCCGGTAGAAAAACAAAGGGTAAAAAGATTGTTAGACTTTCTACGGCCAAAAGTAGAGATGGGGAAAGACATAGAAGGAAGGACAGAAAGCACGTTAGAGAGTAAGAAAGGTGAAAGTTTAGAGGAAGAGGTAAAAGCTTAGAGAGAGTAAGGATTGTAAAAGTTAGAGAAAGAGAGAGAGAGAGAGAGAGAGAGAGAGAGAGAGAGAGAGAGAGAGAGAGAGGAAGAGTCTGAGGTAGGGCCAAGTAGCATCTCATATATCGGGCTTGTTATCTTGTTGTTGCTAGGTTATCTAATCTGAGGATCAGAAGCTTTGGTCATTTTTTATGTGAATGGTGGCCATTAGCCTCTCCTGGGCGGTGGTGCCTGTGGGTTTGGGAACCTCACCAGGGGCCAAGGTTCAAGAAGTACTGAGGAAATGCCTTCGTTACCAAGTAGGTGATAATTACCACCCATTAGTTTTCATCAGGTTTAAGGACTTCAGCATGACTGGAGACCAGACATTTTGTACATATCCCAATGCCTCAAGCTCAATGATCAAATTTAAATCTAGCATCCAGATTTTGTGGTTTCTTAGGCAGAACAACAGCACAGAGGATGTGAGTTTGAAACTCTGGAGACTCCCACCATAAGAAATCAAGGCATGGAGGTGGGGTGGTTTAAAATGATCTTAGAAGAAATCTGTAAAACAGTGAAAGGACAAGTGAAAAGACTCATATGGAAAAGACCAGCAACAGGGGATGCCTCAGGAGACCATTCTTGTTTTCATAGCTTGGCAAGACAAAATTCAAATGACCAGTAGTACTGGAGGAGAGTCTGTATATGATTCAGGGAGCGTAGGGTAAGGGTAGGAAAGAGTGAGTGAGGGTGAGAAAGAGAAAAAAATTAGAAGGAGAAAAAGAAAGAGAAGGAGAAATATATGGAGAGGAAGAGAAGAAGAAGGAAGGGAAGAGGAATGGGTGGATCAGAACGACAAGGAGAAGAAGGAAGAAGAACAAAAGAAGAGGATGAGGAAGAGCAAAAAGAAGGAGGAGGACAAAGAGAAGGAGAAGGAGAAAAGGAGAAAGTTAAATGAGGAGGAGAGAAGTTTAGAATGAGAATAAGAGAAGGAGGAAGAGAAGGAGAAGTCGAAGGTATAGAAGAAGAAGAAGAAGAAGAAGAAGAAGAAGAAGAAGAAGAAGAAGAAGAAGAAGAAGAAGAAAAACAAGAACAAGAACAAAAACAAGAACAACAAGAAGAACAAGAAGAAACAGAAGAACAAGTAGAACAAGAACAAGAAGGAAGAAGATGAAGGAAGAAGAAGAAGGAAGGAGAAGAAGAAGGAGGAGGAGGAGGAAGAGAAGGAGGAAGAAGAGGAGGAAGAGGAGGTGGAGGTGGAAGAGAAGGAGAAAGA